>NC_087207.1:99480938-99505591 GCF_015104395.2 Macrobrachium nipponense | reverse complement strand
TATCCATAAACTCATTAAAAATGTTTTTTTAAATAAATAAAACAATGCTATAATTTCACAGAGCAAGAAATTTGACAAAGAAGTGATATTTATAAAATAGATATTTTATATGGGGAATAAGAAAAAATACATTTCAAACAATGAAACGACATAAATGCAACACTGAGTATTTCATGCTATAAATAATATTTAAAAGTAGGAAAAGAAACTGAATAAAGTGCTGGAAATAATTACTAAGAAAATCGTTTATAAACTTGCGTTTTTGCATGCTGCTCTCCCGTGAAATCTGGACTGTAATGAGAGTCAGAAATGATATGGCAAAACAAACTCTTATCCTTTTCCAGCATTCAAGAGCCTTTGGAGATGACATGAAGAAGAAAAAGTCGGCATTTCAAATACTTTTTTATTTCTTTTATTTATTTATTTATGTATTTTTACTTTTTTAGACAAAACTCCGAGCAGAAACGAGGCGCCAGATTCTTTCGCATTCATTCCTTGGTCCTCCTCGGAAGTGTCGTAGAGAGATACGACTGAGCGACCTCCCAGAAAGTCGCATAGAATTGAAACCGCTTCTTGGTCCTGGGTTTTATGCACATCCTTCCTTCGGGTATGTAAAGGAAGCAGTAAATATCCAGGAGGAAAGGAACTACGCTGTTGCTTGAGTCCCTCCTCTGATAAGCTGCAAATTCCAGGAAGTTGTGGTACTGCTCCTACACTCATATATTTTCTTGGGTTATCTCGCAAGGATTGAAACCACAAAAACAAAAGCGGAACCAGCATCACTTCAATGATTTTTTCCTTAAAGTCAGTAAAATAACAATATCGAATACCAAGAGGGAAAAGTACCCCCAGATGTAGCGAAAATATATTAAACAGAAGGTAATCTGACTAGACTGAATGAGATTGCCTTTTTTTTTTTTTTTTTTTTTCTAAGTTATAAGTTTTCTTGGACTAAGAGTCCTCATTGTCACGAATCCATGAATACTTGACAATGAGAACTGCAGATTCAGGAGAGCTTTTAACTCTTTGTTCTAATAAATGTCTCCGCTTGATACCATCCAGTTTTAATGCACAGAACAACTGTGTAAGTGACAAAGTTATATATATATATTATATATATATATATATATATATATATATATATATATACATATATATATATATATATATATATATATATATATATATATATATATATATACATATATATACATATATATATATATATATATATATATATATATATATATATATATATATATACACATACTCATCTTCAAGCGGGAATTCATGGCAATCAAGAAAAAAAAAACTTGAATCATCAAAGCATTATCTAACACAAGGCTCATAATGAATACAATCAACGCATCGAAGGGAAATGTCTGAAACACAGCAGAAAGAGATCGTGTAACTGGCCAGATGAGACAAAAGTAACTAATTAGGGAACAGACAAAGAGACTAAGGTGACAAGGAGTAAGTAACTTATAAGCCGAACGGTTGGCAAGCGAAGCACCTGGAGAGATATTGACTGTTCTTAGTAATGAAGAGCAAAACATTTCTGTGAAACTTTAGTTGCTGACATTTAGAGAGGTTTTCGACGCGGAATCAAAGCTCACTCGTTATCGGCGACAAGAACCGCACATTGATGGATGACATTGATTTGGCCGGCCAACAATTTCGAAATTATATTTCAATCTTTTGTGCAATCGCGGCCTGTTTCCTCAAACTGGTCAGATATGTGGAAATCTACCATGTTTTCATACATATAGTATGATTTAGAAGTATAGGTGTCACCTCCTGCAGTATTAACATACCACAGACACATTAAACGGGATTCGTGACTGAATAAGACGAGTCTTTCGGTCGTGGCAGCAGAAGTCTGCAGTTGTCTGTTCCCATTGGATTTGTTTAACCTTTTTTCCTCTTCTGGAAACTTCCGATGAAATGACGGAGCATCCCGGAGCAGCTGCCTCCTCCCCGAAGGACATCCGACCAATGAAGCATCAGTCATGAAGTTTTTATCTCTTTGGCTTCCATGATTAAAATCATTCGTTTTTTATCAAAGTAATGAAGAGTACGTTTGTTTCTTCTAGATTCAATTGTTTATCGTAATACTGAGGTGGAAACCCCAAAAGTGATCGGATATACCTCCTCCCTATGGACGCGGGACATTTTGTAAAGAAAATCTATGAATGTGAACTTTTGCTCTAACTTAACCGAGCTGGAAAGAGCGAGCAAAATTGCATCGGAGATGAAACGGAGGCAATAAAAGCCCAACATGAAAAAGAACTGAATTGGCAGTGCGGGGAAAAGTGAGTTATCTGTCGAAGGCTAATTGCAACGCGAATTCGGTTGTCAGCCGTGAAACTATACTGACGGCATCCACATGGGGTGAGCTTTTCTGTTCCGGCAAATATTACGGTCAGAAGGTTGTTTGCATTCCCTTAGGGCACCAATGTTTCTGTAAATACATAAACGCGCGAATGAGTAGATGGAGAGATGCGGGGTCTGTGGTTCTGAAGAATCATATTTATGAAATTCATCTTTGCAAATCAAATAAATTCAGTCCATGAAATTCGAGAAGTGGTAAATCCTACATGAAAAAAGGCTTCATAAAAGTAAACTCCAAAACTGGCAATAAATCAATTTTAACGAACGAAAGAGATGCAAAGTGAGGAAAGGAATTCTATGAAAATAGGTGTAGAAATCCGCATCATTTTCATGTAGCCACAACTGGGGTTTTGGATTCTGCATCTTGTTGGAAGAATGGTTATTATATTTGTCTGTTTTGGGGGTTTTTCTCTGTCCTAAAAGCAAATAAAATTTTTGGTGAAGTTGGACACTAAATGCGTATGAACTGCAGAAAGATTCGCTTCCTCCTTCAGGTATTCAAGAGGTCCTCCGGGAATTCTATATTGGCTAAGATGGCCTGTATCTGTTTTCGTAATATCATGCAGCGGTCCAGGCGTACGGGAGCTGTTTATGAGCAATATATAAGAAAAATCGATTATGTTTTTTATATCCTTCCAACCATTCAATGTTAATTAATCATTCTTCCTCTATCATAAATCACCGATAGACTATCGAGATGACCGAAGTACTATTCTCCCAGTGTTTAACAGCCAAAATACCCTTTGTAGTGAAAGTACAATATGAATTTAGCTCTGGAAGAGTTTCCCTAATATTAAATTACTTTACTTATTCTGATTTGCAATCAGCTGATATATAGAATTTAGGCCAAAGGCCAAGCGCTAGGGCCTCTGAGGTCATTCGGCGCTGAAAGGGAATTTGTCAGTAAAAAGGTTTGAAAGGTGTAGCATGAGGAAAACCTCGCAGTTGCATTATGAAACCGTTGTTAGCAGAGGGTGGAGAGTAAGATCAAAGAAAGAGAAAGGGAAAGGAGCATTTGTAATAAAGCCTTATCTGGTGTACTAGATTAAGTTCCAATAAACTCAAGACAGAATTCAGTGAACATTCGCGGTCCTCAGTCCAGACCATTCGAATTAGAATGGAAACTGACTCTCTCACCGATTCCTTCTACGTGATCTCGGGCACCGTTATATGTATCCAAAGTTCATCATTAACAGAGAAAAGGGGAGAATAATTCATGCTCTGTCGTGACGCTTAAGAATTCATGCTGTATGTCCCTTTCCATCTCGCTGTTTGATCTAGCATTGGCTGCCCTCCCGCACACTCACCCCCCCCCCCCCCCCCCCCCCCCCCACTCCTCAAGGGAAACAAAGGGTGAGAGCAAAAAAAAAAGAAGGCACACTGTAGGCATGGAGAGTTTCGCCTATCAAAAAGAAAATGCAATGATAATGGGGAAAAATCTGAAAAGAATTCAAGGAATTCCACTCCAGCTCCAGTAAAATGGAGAAAGATCTGGAAGAATTTTTTTTTTTCTTTTTTTACGATGCAATGTTTATTTGTTTGTTTGTTTGTAAGGTGCTTTTACGTTACATGGAACCAGTGGTTATTCAGCAACGGGACCAACGGCTTTATGTAACTTCCGAACCACGTCGAGGGTGAACTTCTATCACCAGAAACACACATCTCTCACTCCTCAATGGAATGGCCGAGAATCGAACCCAATGTAACAACTGACCTTGAGAGTCAATGGTTATGGTAACTAATAGCTTGTTACACATCTTTCTTAGCCCTTACAGGAAATTTCTTTTCAAATTCCTTCCAAGTAATCTTAAGAGGAACGTTTTGTCATATCATTAATTTGTTTGAGGATTTTTTTTGTTAGGGGTGGGGAGCCACCTAGGGCTTGAGGAAAGCAGGACTTTTTTTTTATTACATGTAGCCTTTCCATCTCATCATATATCAAATGCTAAATTGATGCTTGAAAATCAACGAAAAAGGTGAATTCTACTGAAAATACTGAAGAAAGTTTCTGCAAAAGTTTCCAAATCCTTTCACCGGTCTCAAATGGGGAAAGTTACATTACACAACTTTCATGACTTGAAAGCCACAGCTTCCGAAATCTTAGAAAGTACCAGAGCAGACTGAACGACTAGACAGATGTTCCATGATCAGGACACCGCCAAAGAAAAGTTTTAGAAGAGAGATAAACCGGAAGTCGAGTCCCACGAATACGGAGCGTTTAATAGTTTGTCCTATTTCTGAGTATATATATATATATATATATATATATATATATATATATATATATATATATATATATATATATATATATATATATATATATATATATATATATATATATATATATATATATATATATATATATATATATATATTATAATCGTCAATATTTGTGTTATGAGACTATGTAAAAAATCAGTTTCAAACAAACGGATATATAGTTACTTAAGCCACATATTATGTTAGAACACGAATAATGGCACACAATGACTCATTATCTATACGGCAAAGTTTCATTGTCTTTAAATTTCCATGATTGACCACGAATGCTACTTGAAACATACATACACACACACACAAGGACACTTATAAGCAACCGTCGCATGAAACCCAGAAGGTCAGTGTTACTTAAGAGCAGATTCTCTGATCACACGCGACATAATGACGGAACGACCCAGCTGACATCACAGAGTCACTGTTTCCATCAAGATCAACAACAGTCGAGACGACGAACGTACACATGTCTCCAGAGACTGGATTCCTCGCGCGTGACACGCCTGCTGAGTCATGCAGTCACGGAAGTTATCAGTCCAGGACACACGACTTTGGCTGACAGGCTGGAAACTTGGATCTGGAGCCCTAAGAGAGATTTGATGAGATATGGATTTGATTTAGCGTTATTTGTTTGGGGGAAGAAGGATGGAGAAATAGAAGGAATGTTTTATCTAAGTTTATCTTATTCTACATTTGTAAAAGAAGGATTAGAGGGAAGGAAGAAAAAAGAGAAACGTAATCAGGAAAATACACGAAGGAAAAAAACTTGCTTGAGAGTGAACTTGACCAATTAGCTTTGATTAAATACGGACATAATGGGGGCTAATAGTTGAAAAATAGTTTTATTTTTAAGGAAAGAAATTGACAAACGTTGGTTAGAAGGGCATGGAAGGTTGAAATCCAGAAATGGGAAAATTACCGATAGATTTATAATTAATCTACAAAGCGTGACGATCGCAACGTTACAGGTAAGAATCGGAGGTTAATAAACGGAAACAAGAAAATCAAAGAAGATCCCGCGAGATATACTGAGGTTCTGAAGCAAATTCCAACCGGGACTGAAATCCTAATACTCACTGAACATAAATCTAAACCGAGAAAATGGAAAATAAAATCGTTTTGAATAATGAACAAAATGCAATTTTATCCGCGCAACATATGAGTGTCAATAACCAACCTTCTCATTTTTCCCTATTCAGAAGGACCCTGGGGAAACAGGGAAGAGAGGGGCTATAGGAAAGCGTGGGAGAATCAACACTCTTCAAGGAATCTTTGTTTCTCTCGGCCACATTGTAATGGACTTTATATTTCGCCGGATATCATATTCTGCGCTGGGAAACCGTCTCTCTACCGAAAAATCTCGCCCTTCGGGAGGTAATGCCGTTGCTTCAGGAGGTTTTCGAAGTATTTTTTTTTTTTTTTTTTTTTTGGCTAAAACAACGCGTTCGTTGGAACTTTTTAGAAGTCATATGGCTTTCTTGAAAATTAGTGCTAAAAATAGTATCCTGACCACAGTATGTAGGTGGCAACGGTATTTATGTCCGCTCCAGAGGCGGATCTAGAAATATTTAATTGGGGCAGGGCACTTAGGATTATCATATATTTATATATATATATATATATATATATATATATAATATATATATATATATATATATATATATATATATGTATGTATCTGTATGTGTATGTGTGTGTGTAACATGTACAGACATACGGTATATATATACCAATATTTATATATGTACGCACACATACATAGTTATCGTAGTTAAAATAATCATTAGCTAAGCAAATTTTTGCTACTAATAATGATTGATAGAAAGATAACAATGTTCTATTATTCATATGCATGGAGGGGTGGCTAAGCGATAAGGTCCCCCCACCTCCCCCACCCCACCCCCAACCCAGCTCTCAAATCCGCCACAGGCTCTTCTTGGGTCTTCCAGAAATTACACTTGCGCGCGCACACACTCACTCACACACACGCAAAGGAACCTAACCGCACAGGTCTATTATATTTACTCTATTCTCCTAAGACAATCCTTTTGCAAACAGAAGCCTTAATCATTGCTAAGGTAAAAAGTAGCACAATAGTGTAGTGTCATAATGTTTACTCAGTGAGAACACGCGCCCACGAACAAAAGAGGGAGAGAGAGAGACAATGTATTTAAAATGTGTGAAGGATTGCCAGATATAGATCCTCCCTGACTGCATCCTGGGATTGTTTTTGTCGGTTACTGGGAGCAATACTTCAAATTAATTCAAAATCTGACCTTCGAATTTGACGCGAGATACCAGACCGAGTTACAAATGTGTGTCGTGTCATATCAAGGTCTACGAAACAGCCACTGGGTCACAACCTGTCTCATCCCAAAGGATTTCTGAGAAATAACATTCCGTTTCACAAACCACGGTAATAAGTCCATAAATTTACCAAATAACGTAACTCATTACGCATCTAACGCTTTAAAGTATAAGCGTAATGAACGTCAAATAGTCACTTCTAATTTAAATAACAGTATTCTGTGTTAAAAAACGACTTACATTTACCAATCCTCATCCTACTGGCAAAAATAGTAAACGATGGCATCCATCAGTTATTTTTCAGTCAGACACGTAATGCAAGCAAACCCTTGATGTATGCGTGAAATCCCTCGATGAATATTATCCGCGATTCTTAATAAATTGCTTAATTAATTAATCCATAAGAGCTGAGGGACTGCGGTGAGAAGATTGCTTATAATTAAAATTCGAATTCCGCAACATCTATTACTTGTTGAATACGAATTCATACTTGCAATGAATTACCTAATTAACTTTTGCTGGATATGGGGTGAGATCTCTCTCTCTCTCTCTCTCTCTCTCTCTCTCTCTCTCTCTCTCTCTCTCTCTCTCTCTCTCGTAAACAGAGAATACATTTCAGTAAAATATGGCTTTGACGAAATAGATAAGTGTAGGCATCGTGGGGCCATTTGATGAGTTGACGTCGCTTTGCCTTTTCATTCAAATACATACATACATACATATATATATATATATATATATATATATATATATATATATATATATATATATATATATATATATATATATGGACACGCATAATATACATATACATACATATATAGAAATTATGGATAAAAGAAAAACAGAGTGTGGTTTCGATGATTGAGGGGAACAGGAATTGGCCTCCAAGGAATAATAGTAATATTCCAGCAAGAAATGATAAGAGCGAATGTCTTTCTCTTTATTTCTGGTACCCTGGTTATCATATCCACTGTAATCTTCATGGGTATCACAACACCTTCATGGTATTGTTTCTAGTTCCTTCTGATCTCGTTTTTCATTCTCTTTTCTCAGGGATTGGATGAAGGACACGCACGTTTAATCCTATAATCCTCGTGTGTTGTCATTCACAACTTTTGCCTAAAACTCGCGACCTCCGATTGATTTATTCGATTTCGGGAGACGCTCTCATGAAATGCTACCATTTCGCTTTGGAGGATCGGCTTTCTTACCCTGCTTTCCTCGTATGTTTGTGTGTATGAGCGTTTTTAGAGTAACAAGTTATGAAATTGACATATTTCGGTGAAAGTACTTGATCTTGATCTCTGATGAACATGGACATTGGGCAAGTGGCGAGTTTGTTTATACGTTATTACAAAAAGTGTGATTTCCTAGAGGGGCCAATATGTGGTGTTTTCTATTCTTCATTCGTTCCCACCTCACAGACGTCTGGTGGGCGGGTCCTTAAAACGCGCCAGTGAAAATAGGTAATAGAATTACCTCGTCCATGGAATCAGATCTCCACTGTCCTAAGATAGGCTCATTTCATATATTCCGTTTGATTGGTGGTGGAGAATTCCAGTCTCCCATTTTGGGAACTGGATCTTCCCGTTCATTCTAACGCAAATTCCATTATCATTTTTAAATGTTTATCGAACCTTACTCAGAATATATATATATATATATATATATTATATATATATATATATATATATTATATATATATATATATATACAAACGCAATCTGAGTAAGGTTCGATAAACATTTAAAAATGATAATGGAATTTGCGTTAGAATGAACGGGAAGATCCAGTTCCCAAAATGGGAGACTGGAATTCTCCACCACCAATCAAACGGAATATATGAAATGAGCCTATCTTAGGACAGTGGAGATCTGATTCCATGGACGAGGTAGGTTAACAGGTCAACCGCTTCCCATGGAAGTTGTTGTGCAAAGTTATCATAAACATAAAATGTTGACAAAGCTTTGAGCTAGATCAGGCTACTGCAGACAGCGCATAGCGTAATCTAGGTCTGCTTTGGTCACGTAGAACCCTCCTAATCCCATGACCTCAGGTCATGGGTTTATATTTACAGATCTTGTAAATCTAATATATGTAATTATTACATTAGGCTCGGACTGCTACCTATTCAAGCCTTGAATAAAAAAAAAAAAAAAAAAAAAAAAATTACTTTAAACATTGTTCATAGGAGCGTGCTCGTAACATACGTCTAGGTATAACATAATAAGTGATTAAATGCATAAAAAGGTTCTGTTACATACCCTTGTTGACATATTCATAAACAAAGATAAATGCATGGAAAATATAGATCCATGTTTGGTAATACTAATGATTAGGTACCCAAAAATAATAAAAAGGTAAAAATCAAAACATTAACATGTATACATGATTAATATGATAACAGGTAACCTGATTAAGAATAATGGTTACTAAATAATGATTATAGCATGATCATGGATAATTGTTAAAGAGTACTTGACACTCTTTGTAATAGATAAATATAATTGTACAATGGTATAATAGTATAACTATGGAAATCTGCAGAAAAGCAATAAATAGGGCTGATATATTTTATTAGGTGCCCGAAAAATACCTTTAGGAATATATTAATGTATAATATTGGGCTATAATGCTTTATTAGGCGCCCTGGAGATACTTTAACTGTTCAAATGCAAGGCGTGAGTCTTTCTTGTCCTACATTTTTGCCAGCATACGGACCGCTTTTCACACACAACACAATTCCAGACAATTCCCTAGGCACGAACTGAAGTGGCCAGGTTCAGGCGGCCCTAAACGCAAACGACTTGAGTTTAACGGGTACGTCATCTAGACGGGCCAGTACGTTCCCTTGGAGATCCTTCTGTTTACGCCTCAGCCTACGCCAAGCAAAGATGTTGACGGCGATAACCAATATGGCCGTCACGCTGAACACGGCTAGCAGAATGTAGTAGCGAAGATTTTCTCCACCTGCATAAGTCGATGACGCGTGGGTCATCTCAGCCAGTTGCGTCAAACGATGAGCTACTCGCGCGTTGTATGGGAGAGGTAGTGACGGGATGATTGTGGAAGCCCACGTGTAGTTCGCGAAATACGCCTTCTCACGTATTATCGTGTTGACCCCTCTGACGGTGTAGTTTGTAGATGTCCCCGTAAAACCATCGGCTGCTACGAAGATAGGGGCATGGGCGGTGGTACTGTCCGGACACACGACGACGGAATCCGGCCTTATCATAACGGATCCAGGAACCATTATTCATCCTGTAATTGAATTTATTACCGTAAAAGGGATAAAGTTTCCCCAGACAACCTTCGCTTGTATGAGAGAGAGAGCCGTTTAGCACTATGTCTAACTCACATGAATCCGTTGATATAGGATAGAATTCAAAAGAGTCAGCTGTACAAATTTTATTATTCATGGCTTCTGAACAGTGAGTGAGTTTATCTAAGTCTTTAATGATTGTAAATGATTTCTTATCAGAAGAAATCAGTACATGCCCGTTAAATGGATATTACTGGATTTGAGTTATTCGTCATGAAAGTAGGAAACGGTGCTATTTTGTATGATTGCCAAGCATCGGAAGAATCAAAAGGAATTGTGATCATAATTCTATAATTTTCAACGCTGACTGATATTAGGCATAATAAGAACTCTACTTTATGGGCATCTAATAAAGGAATATAACCTAGCTTCTCCCGTCCGTTTTCCAAAGTTAACGTCAGATCTTTAATAGGCATGAGGTGAGGAGATAACACACCCTTTGTTGCTAACGTAATTGCTTCTACGTAATCTTTTGACTTTTCAATAAAATGTGATATTTTCGCACGGATATGATCTATTTTCGAACTATAGTAAGCTAACGTAGCCAGCAAATGTTGAACTTCCATGACCTGATCGATATTATTTGAATGTTCATTAACGATACTCATTATTTGATTGATCGAAGATAACTGGCTGCGAAGTTCAGATAAAGCCAGTTCTGTTTTGTGTTGCAAAAAACTCAATCTTCTTTTATTTTGATTATTTATCTTAAGGCGATTTGAGATTCCTCAAGCCTAGATTCGCAACTGATCCTAAGATGTTTAGTCCGGCCAGAATAAGCGGGTTGCGGCGTTCAAGAGTATTGTGCCGCACAGACCATCAGCAGGTCACGAGCGAGTTCTTCTGCCTCGGCGGTTTTATTTTGTATGTCATAAGACAACATTTTCCCGCCGACGCTTAGTGTTTGAGCTAGCGAAATCTCTGAGTTAGCATGAAAATTACGTTCGTGCATTTCCTTAAGGGAAATACCAAACCTCATCAGGTCATTCTTTAAGTTAAGGACGTCATCTTCAGGCAAGAAAATAGCATGCATATCTACTTCTATAACAATATTACTTGACACGATAAATACATCATCTATTCTCTCGATAATCGAGCCATGATTAAATTCTATTTCTTTCGTCCTAGCGCTCTTTCCATACAACAAAGATGTCTGAATACACAATATCACTCCTAACAATAACAGATTCATTTTTGAAACCTGCAATGAGTAACACATATGTAATAACTCGCGTAAAAGAATAGGTTTACATACAATATGATTAATAGATATATATATATATAAATTATTATACAAGTTTCATAAATACAACCATTTTTTCCCTCACTCCATCTACCTTTCTTTAAATTCTGATATGTGCCAATGGGACTATTCTCACATCAGTGGGTTTGGATACATTTTGAACCCTAACTCTATTGGCCGTTAAATTTTCTAAATGTTAAACGGGCCTTCAAACTTAGGTGTCAGTTTATAATTTAAACCTTTACGTACGTATACTTGTATGTATACCTGATCGCCCACGGCATATGTTCTAGTTGGCTTAGCTATTTTATCATGATTTTTTTTCATTATGATTTGTGCTTCTTCTAAATTCTTACGAATTATATTATATCGACTTATGCTTGCATCCATAACATCCTTTAGAGGATTTGATAAATTAGTTGTAGGCTTTAAGATGTGGAAAGGCGTTCGGGCCGGGATACCGTACAGTGCCTCGTGCGGTGTCATTTTAATAGACACATGATACGAGTGATTAAGTGTGCTTAGTACCGCAGGTATGGCAATGTCCCAGTTGGGGTCTGCCCCCCCTAGGGTGACCCTTAAAATGTTTAAAAACCTTACGATTTGCCCTTTCCACTAGCCCATTAGACTCTGGGTGATAGATCATGGTATTGATTTTCTTTATACAAAGGAATTCGCACAAGGAGTTAAGGAAATGATTATTGAACTCCCCGCCCGAGTCTGAGATAATGATGTGTGGAATTCCATGTTTACAAATGTAGCACTCGTAAAACTTCCTAGCGCACTCGACCGCGGTTTTTGTTTTAAGCGCTATAAGTTCTGTATATCGAGTCAAAGCGTCTATAATTACAGGGAGGTGCTTATTTCCTCTGTCTGACTCGTAAAATCCTGTTAATAAATCTAAATGTACTCTTTCAAAGGGTTGATTTGGCACGGGGTAAGCCCCTAGGCTGACAGGTGTCTTCGTGTGCCCTTTGTATTCTTGACAAGTGCGACAATTTGCTATGTGCTTTTTTATATCTGTAAGCATCGTATGCCAATAAAATAAGGATTTGGCTTTCTGTGACATCAAGGTATAACCCGGGTGTCCGTGCAGTGGATTTTCATGCAACCATTTTAAGACAGTGGGTATGAGTGAGATAGGCACCACCACCTGGTTGTTATTCAACTGCGGTGTGTTGCGGGTTTTCCTCGTCACGGATCTACACAGGATATTGTCCTGTAGGATATAATTCTGCTGCTTATACTTTAGGTATTCCTTTTCCTTCGGATTTCCGTTTAACGCAATGATGATTTTTTCTATTTGCAGATCTTTTCTTTGTTCCGTCTGTAATAGTTCAGCGCTCCAGCCCAGATCTTCCTGTTCAGATATAGTTTTAACAACGGGCGTGGAGGTTGAGATATCTATTAATTCAGCTAATGGCTCGGTACAAGATGAAGAGGGGTTGCGTGATAATGCGTCAGCAATGATATTTGCTTTCCCTGGTAAATACCCGATCCTCGCGCCAAAGGTCCTGAATGATCATGTGCCACCGAGTCGCTTGGGGCTGTGACTAAAGCCTTTAAAGAAGTCGGTTAGGGGCTTATGATCAGTGAGAACCTTGACGGGGTAACCGTATATTATGAATTTAAAATGCACGAGTGAATTAACAATAGCGAGCCCTTCCTTGTCTATTACTGCATATTTACTTTCGGAAGGTCTCAGTTTACGTGAATAAAAAGCTATAGGGAAAAACTGTTTATCATATTGTTGAAGCAATACCCCACCTACTCCTAGGTCTGAGGCGTCTGTTGCTATGAAAATTCCTTACCGAAGTCAGGAAATTTCAAGATAGGAGAACTACACAGTTCATCTTTCAATTTATCGAACGCCTGTTGATGAATTTCAGACCATACGAAACTACTACGCCCTTTTTTATAAGATCGGTTAGGGGAGCGGCTATGATTGAGTAGTTGCGGATGAAGCGGCGATAGTAGCCGCTACATCCTAAAAATTGCTGTATTCCCTTGACGTTAGTAGGTATCGGAAAGTTACGGATAGCCGACACCTTATCGTGGACGACTTTAAGACCTTCACTAGAAACCGTGAAACCTAGATAGACTAGTTCTGTTTTAAAAAATTCACACTTACTTATCTTTACCCTTAAATTATGCTGCCTTAATCTTTGTAGCACTAACTCCAATTTACGTAAATGTTCTTCTAATGTGTTGGAAAAGATTACTAAGTCATCCATGTAGGCATGTAGGATATCTCCCAACAAGTCTCCAAACACGATGTTTATCATACGAGTAAAAGTTATAGGAGCACAACGTAAACCAAAAGGCATACGCAAAAATTCATAATGTCCCCTGGCTGTGCTGAAGGCAGTGTATGGGATACTCTCTTGTTCCAACGGAATCTGATGAAATCCTTTTAGTAAGTCTAGGCTTGTGAAATATTTATTCTGGCCTAGTAAGGATAGGATATCATCGGTACATGGTACTGGGAATCTGTCAGGGATTGTTTCTTCATTTAAACGACGAAAATCTACGCATATCCGCCAAGTTCGATCTTTTTTCGGTACTACTATTAACGGAAAATTATAAGGGCTGTTTGATTTCCTAATGACTCCTTCTTTTAACATTTTACCTACTTCCTCTGTTATCTCATTCTGAAATTTCATAGGAAGTCGGTACGAAGGTACATAGATTACTTTCTGTTTGTCCTTGAGCCTTATATGATGCTCGATGACATCCGTTTTTCCTAAGGTTCCATCCGTAGTGGAAAAAACATCATGATATTTAGTTAAAAGATTCAAAAATTTCTGCTGAATTTCTTCTTCTTGAATGTCCTTATTGATTTTGTTCCTTATAGATTGCAAAAGGGGTTCATCCGCAACTGATTGAGCGTGATATCTCAGCTACGGTAAGAATGCGATGTTTATAAACTTCGGCATCCAAGATATGTTGATTTTTGTGGATTACCAAAGTGGTATTCAAATGATTACAGACTTCGATGTTACATTGTTGTTGTGAGCCGACTGTATAAATGGCTTGTGTGACGGATAATCCGTGTGTTTTTCAGATTTTCGGAAAAGGATTATGTTTCAGATCCGGCAAGGTTCTCTTTACACGCACTAATATATTTGAAGTTACGTTAGGCTCGAGAGTTTGCGTGCAAGCTGATATTACGGGTGAGCGAGAGTTCTGTTGGGTTGCCTGTATTATTTCTTGGTTCATGAGACAGGTGATTGGTTCCGTAATGTAAGTGACAACTCTGTCTGTCTCTTTATTATCTAAAACTGATTTTAGGGTATTAGAAGACCTATAGAATTTCCCTTTGATATACACGCCGTGTTTTGCAAGTGCTAAGATAATATTTTGAGTGCCCAAATATGTATCCCGATAATTACTGCGGGATACATATTAATGTTTTGTACAACGACAAAGGTATCAGCAAACGTGCGCTTACCGACCTTGTACTGTACATGAGTTACGCCCACAACATTTAATTCATTATTCCCAATGCCTGAGAGCCTTATTCCGGACTTTTCTATAGGGAAATTTGAAAAGAGTAAATGATGAGTCCTTAATTAAATCCATGATATTACGTGGACTACCAGAATCAAAGAACAAAGTGAATGACTTATGGTCCAAATTTACTGCATGTAAGGTTGGTCGCAACTCGTCTTGACTAATAATTGCATGAATTTGTTGCAAATCTACGGGAACCTGCACAGATTTTTTTGATTCGGCCGTGTGTTTCATAGGAAAATCAATTGTCTCACAATGATCTGATAAATGATTAAACTGATTATTTGATACAAAAGATGTTGATATTGATGACCCAACATCGCCCTCTCCCCCCATGGAGTGAACTACGTGGTATTTGTTTTGTTTATCACACCCTGAAAATTCGCTTGCCCTTGCGAGTTCTGGCTAGACGGCCCAGGAACAGAGGTACCTGAAGCACGATTTGTTTGTTTCTGCTGTTGTGCAGAATTTCCATTTGGTTGTTTCTTCTTATAGTACTGAGGACCCTTCTTTTTGTTTGCACTGGCAACTGGTTGCGTGTTTGTAGCATTCTGCTGTTGATTCCTCGAGTAGCAACGGTTATATGAATGAGTTGAACTATTGTGTATTGAACAAAAACGCGTCCGACAGTCTGAAATCATGTGACCTGGTCGTTTACAGTTATAACAAACCATCCCTGCAACTTGATTATTATTATGTACCACATTTACTTGTTGTGGCTTGTTCTCATTTTTTGCAAAAACTTGAATGAGCGAAGGATCTAGGTCGGTACATTTAGACATGTGTTTTCTGATTTGTTTATACACATCTAATTCCGTACTGTCGGGCTGCAATTTTTTATCAAAACACCGTACTAACGCTTCAGGCAACATTGCAGTGATAGACGTAAAGGTAGATCAAACGGATAAAATCTTTCACTTTGATTTTAGCACCCGCAACCCACCCGGAGTTACTTAAACTATCCTGATATTCATTTAGCCGGTCGGCAATTAGCGCCGCCCGCTCGACAACATTGAGCTGAGTCATGGAGGCTTGGTTAAGGATATTTCTCAATGCCAATACTATATCTAAAGCCTCTTCACCCCCATACACGGCACGTAATCTAATTTTGAACTCGTCCCATGTAAGCGCCTCTTGGAAAGAAAACCCCCAATTCAGATACGCACTTGCGTCACCTTTTGCAAAGTCAATGAGCTCTTGGCCTCCTGTAATTGTACTGCTGGGTCTGTGATGCTTTTTGCTTTTAAATGAGTGTCTACAGATGAGATCCATGCCTCAACATTTTGAGGCAGGAACCCATTGACCCGACCTTGAAAAGGGACAATCGCTGACCTCGCGCTAACGAGAGTCACCACATTGGGGTTGCCAGCCGGAGTAGTTGCCATTTCGACTTTCACTTTTTTCTTATCACTTCTATTCCTTGCAATCCTATCAAAATATCTATAAGAGTACACTCGACCACTACGTAAACGCATAAGCAATGTACTGTATAAGTGTGTTATAATAATAGGAAAATCCCCCAAAAGATACAAAAATACAGATAATATGATAAAATATTATACGGAGAATTCCTGCAAGAAACGGTTAATGACAACGAGAAGAGGAAAAAAAAAAATTAATCTGCGGGCGAGAACTCGTAGTTGAAGATTGATTCTGTAATGAAGGAAGATTAATATGGCGAACAACTCACCCCCAGAATACTGGATGATCGACTCTTGATGAACAACACTTCACTGAGGAAAAGACCTGAATAGATAAAAATGGTACTTAGCTCCAGATTATATTGCGAAGGATTGTTGACATGGGATGACGTCTCAGTTCCTGTCTAAGTCTCGCGTCGGAAGTCGTGATGACGTCACGGTCTTCTCTCGGTGCACGATGCGTGGGGAAGTCCAAGATTGATGACGTCACAGCCTCCGTCCTTGCACTACTGCGTCTAGCTGTACACTCTGCGTCCTTGGCTCGTGATCGGGTGATGTTTCCCGCTGTGTTTGTTTTTTCCTTTCCCTTCCGGTTGATGTTCGATGCTGCTCTCGTCCGGTGTAGATTCTCGAAGATAAGTGACAACAGTTGCTCAAACGTCGGTGTTAAATGCTTGTATCCTCTCGATGAAGGACATAGTTGCGTCTTCATAAACTGTTGCGTTGATTGAAGATCCCGTTTCCTCTGTTTAGTTTGATGTTGAAGGTGGAAGTTAGTTCTTGTAGACCTTCGGTCGGCTGATATGGGTCTTGTTAATTATATTCTTCGTTATACGCTGCCACCACATCTAAGTCTTATCGCTTGGCAATAGACTTTTTGTGTTCTCCTTACGACTGTCATTCGTAAGTATTTTTGGTTCCTCTCATCTCCCTTGGATATCTTAGTGAGTGGTTCTTTCTTGACTAAAGGAGATGATTCAAACAGGCAAGTTGAACAAGATAACAACTTTATTCTGTAACTCCATACTAGGAGATGCAGCTCGGTCGGAAGACCGATATGTTTGATGGTTGGCGCGGAACTGCCATTCTAAAGCATCGCGTCAATAGCGGAACATTAGCTATCTAAGCAATTTCATATAAAAAAACATACGTAGTCCGCCGGCTCGGAAAGTTACAAGTTTCCGGCGTAGGTTAAACAGGTCAACCGCTTCCCATGGAAGTTGTTGTGCAAAGTTATCATAAACATAAAATGTGACAAAGCTTTGAGCTAGATCAGGCTACTGCAGACAGCGCATAGCGTAATCTAGGTCTGCTTTGGTCACGTAGAACCCTCCTAATGCCATGACCTCAGGTCATGGGTTTATATTTACAGATCTTGTAAATCTAATATATGTAATTATTACATATATATATATATATATATATATATATATATATATATATATATATAATAATATATATATATATATAGATTATATATATATATATATATATATATGTATATATATATATTTATTCTCTTGAATCAAAATGATTACACATAACAACACAATTACTGAACGTCACTTATACGTGGGATAGGACCTTTATTTCGCTATTGACGCTTTAGTAACCAACTCTTAAGTTGACAATTAAAGTAAAAAAATGTCGAGCGATAGATAGCGATATCTATTGGAAATTAATGGAGATTTCTGGTGGCTGAGATTATAATCTGATTGAAGTTGTGTTTATTGTCTCGATCTTTAGAGATGGAAGGTCAATTAAGCAGTTGGGAAAGTAAGCTAATGTTTATGTGAGCGTGAATGTTTATATGCAAAATTTATTCGATAAACAGTCCACCATATGACCATAAAAGATTAACATCAGCTCTTGGCGCCCATAAGTTAGAGTGGTCTACTTAACATTTTTGAGAATATCAGTACACACTCCACAGAACAAGGATCTAACGAATGAGAATTTCAAGAAAATAAACTTTAAGTGGTCAAGAAATTGCAAATGGGTCTGTTCTACGTTTTGCTCTTCCTCTGTTTTTAATGTTTTCTTCACCTTCATAGCCTGTAAACCAACGCCTCCCTTTAACTAAATCGGATCTCTGGTAATACTCTGTAATACCTCAACTTCGGAGTTAGAGCTTAAATCCAGGTAACAACCAAAAGTCCTAACTCCGCAATATACCGCCATTACTCTGCGTCAAGGATGTCTCGGTGAGGGTTGTATATATAAGTATGTAAATGCCCGTTTGCTAATTTTGGTGTTAATAGCTACTTCATCCTGCTGACGTCCAGTGCGGCGATGTCGTAATGGCAAGATCAGAAATGACTCGATTTCCCATTTCGACGAAATGGGAAATCAGCAGAATGTGGCGATTACTGGCTGACGAAGAATCAACATTGTCTGACTCTTGATTTCTACAGGGATGAAATGGTAAATTGTGGTCGACTGAATAGGAATGCAATCGGATTTTCGACGTCTATTAACGATTTTAATCCTTTAACAAAGACTGCAGGACGATGATAAACATATGATTCGTAGTCAGTTATGTCTCAGTAAGTGAGAGAGAGAGAGAGAGAGAGAGAGAGAGAGAGAGAGAGAGAGAGAGAGAGAGAGAGAGAGAATTGAAATAATTTACAGTTCTCTCTCAGGCATTTACAGAAAGACTCAGAGAAACAGAAGTTCCCAACGAACGTAATCACTGGAATTGGTCCCGAGTGAAATGGATTGTGAACGGAGCTTCCTTCTAAAGGATTCTTTCATTTTCACCCACTAATTCTTTTATACATTTATTCAGTCACTCCAAACAGGTGGGAGTTTTAGTTATTAGCAAGATGATAATCATCCCTCATCCTTTCTCTAACGATAGGTTTCCCTAAGCATGTTAAAGTTTCAAAACTCCTTCCATTCCGTTTCATTCACTCTTCCCTCTCTCCCCCATCTTGGGCAACCACTCACCAGAGGAGGCAATTCGGAGGGCCTATATTTTCCCTCTGGAGTATTACAGCTGTAAATTCAAGCTGTGAGCTGAGGCGAGTACTCGTAACCTTATTTACAGCGAGCCCCCTGGTTGCTTTCTAACACGTGAGGTCATTTGTTCCCATTAGAGGAATATACGACCCCTGCCATTTGGAGAAAGGGGAGAATCATTGGACTCAGTGCAAAGGTTTCTGATATCTGTGGGAGAAGGTAAATGGAAGCTGGTTAGGCTGTGACTAGAGGGACTCGCTCTTTTGGAATTTGTACACCACATGAACACCATAATCTTTGGAAGTCATGGGCCCCTGTGAGCTTGTTCCATAATATGAACAGGTTTCATCTACTGAATAATAATAATAATAATAATAATTAAACGCGCTGAAACGGAAATGGAGACTAATAAGTTTTGAAAGTGTAACAGGAGGAAAACCTCGCATTTGCACTATGAAACCATTGTTAGCAGAGAGTGAAAAGAAAAACAAGAAAGAATATGATCGGAGGTACAGTCAAAGATATGAAAGGGACTGAAGTTAGGGCCCGCAGAGACGCTGTAAAGAAGCTTAAGTAATCCCAACAGTGCACCGCGTGAGGTGCACTGACGGCCCTAGCCCCCTACGGAGACCTTGAATATTCCCTCTGAAATTTGTGTATGTATAAGAAATTTGCTGATGTAAATTCACCGTTCAATAAATTTAAGCAAAAACAAGGTATTTCCTTAAGTTTTATCTACAATGTCTTCCATAACCTTTCTGTAAAGACTTTCTCTTTCAGGTGAAGGTTGGATTAGGATATTCCTTTTCCTCTACCACTTTGACATTACTTAGGCAATTAAGTTTCACCCCTGCCCTTCTCCAATGGTCCAATGGCTCTTATTTGAAACTGTATACGGTCTTGCAAAACCGAAAAATTGGGAATGTTTGAGTCTTCTATTGGAATTTTTGCCTTCTTATCTTGTTTAACATCTGTAAAATCCGTTATCTTCCTCAGCACATTTGCTTTTGAGATATCTACTAAAATTTTGTTATCTTCTTCAACATATTGCTTTTCAAATATCCTCAATCCCATAAACATTTTTACCTTTTTCTCTTGTTTAACATCTGCAAACCCTGTCATCTGCTTTGGCATATTGCTTTCGAAAGATCTACAATTCTATATACATTTTTACTTTTTTCTCTTCTTTAACACTAAAACCTTTCACTATATTACCAATATGGAAAGTTAAGAGTCTTACACACATAAAGAAAGCTCACGATGAAATAAAAGGAAAAGAGAAAAGGAAGGCTGAGCTGAAGCGAATCGGATAAAGGGACCGACAAAGAAAAAATAAAAATGTTAACAGGCGGAAATCTTTAGTCATGTGATGATAATTATAATCACGTGGACTATTTTCTCATTTCATACAAACTTGCTTCAGGAGGAATTATTTTGATGATCAAAGGAAAAGTATTTAAATTTTGTTTTGTTTTTGTTTACATTCTGCTATCCAGTAATCCTTTTCATTCACGAATTCAACAGAAGTTTACGATTGAAGGAGACCATGTAAGTCTTATAAAGCAAACTCTTTGAAGCTATAAAAATCTTTCTATTATGTGAACATTAATAACTGTAAGATATGGCATTTTAGCATAGCCACTTACGGGATGAGATTTGAAAACAAGCATATTTACATTCATCTTTGAAGTCAAAATAATTTTTTTATACCATGGGAACTGTAAAGAGTGGTTATGCCAATGTTACCTTGGAATAAAAGACTTTCGGATAATTTTGACACAGAAACAGAATTGTGTAACATTGTATTTAAGAGAACGTACGATTACTGTGTTTTGGCCATGACGGGAAGGCCACCATTTTGAGAGTTATCTTGACATAGGGTAAAATACCGATTGGTCAGCCTACTACGTAGCGCGACCACCTTCCCAAAAAAGTACTTTAACACTTCATGTAACCCCGGATAGATATTAGTCAAGAGCAAGCGTTCGTCGAAGCAACACCTCGAGACCTCTACTTTGCTCTCAAAGTAAGTTTTTTTCCTCCCAAGTCACAAATCAAGGCCATAATTTCCGATTTTCGGGAAGGTGGTCGCGCTATGGTAGAGGTGGCCACTAGGTGGCCATTCGGTATTTTACCCTATGATATAATAATGGAGATATGAACAAATTTATTCAACGACGCTGCTATTGCTATTTATCAAGCAAGTGAACGAGATCCCAGAGACGTTTATTGAGTCTCATGGTAATGGACTATTGTTATCATTAGTATATTATTATTCAGAGTAGCATCTCTATTCATATTGACCAAATCCGCAGGGGCCATCAACTTAAAATTCAAGCTTCCAGGCAATATGATATTTATTTGAAAGAAGAAACAGGAAATAATGCGAAATACAGAGAGAGAGAGAGAGAGAGAGAGAGAGAGAGAGAGAGAGAGAGAGAGAGAGAGAGAGAGGTCATTATTCACTAAATAGGGAGGAGTCCAGGTTCAGCAGTAGAGCAATTAAGTAAAAGCCAGAGAGCATTGCAGTTGGGCGTAAGGGAGGCTGCAGATGTATCCTATAAATGATCTGAACAGCGTAATCCATAGTGCATTACGTTCCCTGGTTTTAGAACTCGTACCTGGAAAATTTCAATGTCATTATTTGTAATTCGTTTTAATCGGGTCATTAGTGAGTTAAAAAGTTAAACTTTCGGAGATGCTACGATTTCTTTACTAAATGATGATATACTGGATGTTAACCTACCTTTCATGAAAATGCTGGAACATAATTTTTCCACGAATGATTAGTGATTATTGAACTCGACGACAGTCAGTAATGTGCAAGGTTTATTTTATCTATATTTATTTGCTTTAGTGTTATAATAATTTTATTTATGCATTCACTAAAATAGTCCTATTTACTTATCTAATAATGATTCTATTCTATTTCTGTCTATCTCATTTACTTATTTATTAACGTTTCAATTTCATTTATTTCTTTAAATTGTGTATTTACGTAACGGAGTTAGTTCTTATCGAGTAAATGAAATTTTCTGTCACTGACATATATCATAATTTCAAAACACCAGAGATTTGCAGCTCATTTGCACATTCAGTGAAATCATGTAATGCAAGTTGAGTCCTGTAAGTCCTGCGGGGAAAAACCTTCTTCTTCTCCTTTACAGCAAATGGAGATCAAGTGAGCCACCGACAGAGAAAAAGTCTGAAGAACCTGAGAGATTTAAATCTGGCTTTCCAATGGTTTTGAAATCGGGGAGAATTTTGGGTCACTCTCTCGCCAGTTCCTTGAGAGAGAGAGAGAGAGAGAGAGAGAGAGAGAGAGAGAGAGAGAGAGAGAGAGAGAGAGAGAGGCGTTTTCCTAGAAGTCTTTTTGGAATATGCAATTATCAAAAAATATCGCCGCCTTTTAGAAACTTATTCAGAAAAGGTGGCTTTATAAGGGCTCTAGACTTTAATACGTTGCAATCGCTTTTTAAAAATATTTGAAGTTTAAACCGCTCTTTTTCATTCGTAACTTGATTACGTACAGCGTCCATAGCGATTTCTGTTTGCGTTGAGAAGCAGGCTGTAACAGACATTATGTTTTTATTTAATAAATGTATGTCTATAAACATCGGCTTTTGATCCTTTTCACAGGTGATACTTTTTTGATGAATAAGAGTCTGTTGGATTCCAACCTAATGTACTGCAAAAACAATTAGTTTCCGAGGAGGAAGGAACTTCCTCATAATATGTACTCTTTTTTTTGTTCTTGTGACTCGACTTATAATCCATAAAGAAAAGAGAACATCACTCCTGAAAGGCTAAAAACGGCAGCGGAGGAATGTTTATTCTAACTCACAATGTTACGAAATTACTTCACAAGAAGATTGCGAGGACAAAGTGTAGTCTTCTTCGAAAATAATGCACTTCCCTTTCTCAAGGGTAGGGTATGTCCGTTTCACCGGGGGCTACGACCTTCCTTATTTATTTTCTTTTATTACTGACGTTGTTCACCGGTTGGATAAAGAAATTACTGTTTTCCAGGTGAAAATCGTTGACTGAAAATATCTTTCATACAGACGAATGCGTGAAACAAGTCTCATGAATATGAAGATGGAACGCGTCTTTCATGACAGCATAAAGAAATTTCTGGACAGATTCTCCGGGAATGAAGAAATCTTTATGCGTCCTTGAAAATAAAGATTAATTCTCCCCTATGAAAACATTAGTATTCAAACCTAATGGAGAGGAACAAAAGAAAATGGTCCACAGATAAAATCTAAAGTTCTTAAAAATGAAAACTTGGAGAGAGAAATGTGATTTTCTTACCCCTTAAAGCCACCTGACTGGGCAAATATTTTGAAGCAATCCAAGAGGTTTACTTTCGATTTCCAATGAATATTAGCCCACTTAATACGCCTCCAAGAAATTAAAAATTCCAGTGAATGCAGAGATGATCATGAGAATCAATCATCATTGTTAAGAGTTTATTGTTTGCAAGAAATATTATATGAGTCTTTAAAAAAGACCGTATTATGCAAACAAAGTGAGTGGAATTTTCATTGTTTAAGAACCAACATTTTTATTTACTAAAATGAAATCTCTTGGAATCAGTGGACAATCATACACATGATAAATATCTTATCACTTCTTAAACGATATTTGGTTTTAAGTCACATGAAAGGTTGGGAGTATATCACACTCCATAGTGTGTAGTAGATATTTCTTTACGATCAGAGAGTTTACTTTTTCTTTAATTGTTTGAAGTACAATTGAATCCACTTTCTTCTTATATAGCCAAACTTCTTCCAAGTGCCTGCTTGTTTTCAACATTTAATAGAACGAACAATTATTCTACGACATAACATCAGAAACAACGTAGCCTTATGTAAAACACAACCGCATTCATTTTCAGATAATATATGAATTTAATGAATAACTTGACTTTGTTAGCAGTTTAGCGCCTTGACATCATCCTGTATTCTATTCAAAGATTCAGCAGCAAGAATTGACTCCGAGTATGCAATCAAAACTTTCGCGACCGCATTTCGCTAAGCTTAGCAACTCGATCAAGTGCAGCTGATAAGCAATTTTTGTTCGGGAAATCCGAGCAAATGAAGTTGCACTGAATATCACCGGCATTTTACAGGTTGATTTAACCATTTTACTCCTCCATATCGTATTTCATTCCATCTCTAATTGGGACACGAACATTAGGATTATTTGAGCCCAG
>NC_087207.1:99476323-99480438 GCF_015104395.2 Macrobrachium nipponense | reverse complement strand
TGGGTCGAGCAAAACCACAGTTTATTCTCCTATCCAAAGAGTTCTTCATGAGCCATTTTGGGGTTTTCTTTTCTTTTTGAACTAGAGTGAAATATTGGTGGTTTTCCCGTGGAGTCATTAATGGTCAAGTATGTGAGGTAAACTAAAGAAAAACAAAAACTTATGGAGTTTATCGCCTGTGACACGAATGGGGGGTCGGGTGTTGAGGTTGAGCCGAAAGGGGTCTTTTTTCCCTACTCTCTTCTTTTTCTGAACTAGAATGAAATATTTGGTGGTTTTCCTGTGGAGTCGTTAAAAGTTCAATGTATGTGAGGTTAAGATAAAGGCAAAGCTTCTATACACTTTTTAATGATGGTACTATAACATACCATACTTACACAGTGTGGTTCATCTGCTATAGACCTGAGCATTTGTTCTTTCTCTATCTAGATTTTAATTTAATTGGTCTGTAGAAGAGTTTCTACATGGCAGTGATCACTTTTCCATTCATCTTAAGTTTGTGAAAAATGCCCCCTCGAATTATCCTATCAATGGAAGGAAAAGGAAGCAGATTGGGTAAAATTTCAAGAACGTATTAACCTATCCAGGAATATGAAATTCTTCAATTGGCATATAAAGGTTATGAGTAGTTTGCCTTCGAAATATTGAAATAGTGCTGAAAACTGATACGTAAGACAAAAGGGAAAAACACACAGACCCGCTGGTCCTTGGTGGGGATAAAACTGTGGTAATTTGAGGAAGATTACCAGGAAATGTTACAGACGTTATAAATCCAGTCAGTCTGCAACAGGAAAATCTATTTACCAACGAGCTATTGTAAAACAGCAAAAATATTTTGTAAAAAATAAAAAGGGAATCTGGCTTTTTTTTATATAAATGAATAAATTCCAAGACCCCCCCCAACCAGATTGGATCTGGGAAAAAGATTAGAATAGTGGGTTTTAGATTAGGCTGGGAAGGTAAGGTTAGATAAGGGACTTAGAATTTTTCACCTCATATTCATACTTATGTGAAAGGTGGGTTTTTTTTCATCCGTTAGAGTATATCTCAGCCAAAATGGTGTTGGGTATTTTCAATGAGTCAAAGGAAACACGGTTCTCTATCCAAAGAGTTCTTATGAGCCATTTTAGGCTTCTTATCTGAACTAGAGTGAAATATTTGGTGGTTTTCCCGTGAAGCATTAATGGTCAACGTACGTGAGGTTTAAGATAAGGCAAAAGCTTATGGGGTTTATCGCCTATGAGCCGAATTGGGGGGTCGGGAGTTGAGGTTGAGCCGAAAGAGGGTCTTTTTCCCTACTTATGGTAAAGAACGTGAATAATTGCACGCATGATTCATTATCTATACGGCAAAGTTTCATTGTCTTTATATTTCCATGATTAACCACAAATGCCTACTTGAAACAAATCACAGACACATGGACATATACAAACTGGTGATGCAACATACCACAAAAACACACCCATAATCAAAACTGTCGCATGAAACCCAGAAGGTCAGTGTTACTTAAGAGCAGATTCGCTGATCACACCGCGACATAATGACGGAACGACCCCCAAGCTGACATCACTGAGGTCAGTTTCCATCAAGGTCAACAGCAATCGAGACAATGAACGTCCACATGTCTCCAGAGACTGGATTCCTTGCACGTGAAACAAATGCCTGCTGAGTCATGCAGTTTTCAGTCCAGAACACACGACTTGGCTGACAGTCTGAAAACTTGGATCTGACACCTTGCGTGTGATTTGATGAGATATGGATTAGATTTAGCGTTATTTGTATGGAGAAGAAGGTGGAGAAATGGAAGGAATGTTTTATCTAAGTTTATCTTATTCTGTATTTATAAAGGAAGGTTTAGAGGGAAGGAAGAAAAAAGAAAAACGTATTCAGGAAAAAAAAACACGAAAGAAAAAAAACTTGCTTGAGAGTGAACTTGACCAATTAGCAGACATAATGGGGGCAAATAGTTGAAAAATAGTTTTTTTTAAGGAAAGAAATTGAATAAAACGTTGGTTAGAAGGGCATGGAAGGTTGAAATCCAAGAAATGAAACAAAAAAAAAATTATCGATAGATTTATAATTAATCCACAAAAGCGCGACGATCGCAACGTTACAGGTAAGAATCGGAGGTTAATAAACGGAAACAAGGAAAATCAAGAAGATCCCAGCAAAGTATGCTAACGCTTTTTTTTATGAAGCGAATTCCAACCAGGACCTGAAATCCCAATACTCAGAACATAAATTAAACCGATAAAATGGAAAACTAAACCGTTTTGAATATTTGAACAAAACTGCAGTTTTATTTCGCGCAACATATAAGTGTCATTCACCAACCTTCTCATTTTTCCCTATTCAGAAGGACCTTGGGGAAATAGAAGGAGGAGGCTCTATGGGGAAGCGTGGGAGAATCAACACTCTTCAAGGGAATCTTTGTTTCTCTCGGCCAAATTGTATATTTCGCTGGATATTATATTTGCACTGAGAAACCGTCTCATCTGGAGAGAAAATCCCGCTCTTTGGGAGCCAATGCTGTTGCTTCAGGAGTCTCGGGTTTTTTTTTTTTTTTTTTTTTTGCCAAAACAACGCGGTCGTTGGAAACTTTTTAGAAGTCATCTGGCTTTCTTGAAAATTAGTGCTAAAATAGTATCCTGACCACAGTGTGTACGTGGCAACGGTATTTATGTCCACTCCAGAGGCCCGGCGGATCTAGAAATATTTCTTGGGGCATGGCACTTAGGATTATCATACATATATATATATATATATATATATATATATATATATATATATATATATATATATATATATATATATATATATATATATATATATATATATATATACATATATATATATATATATATATATATATATATAATATATATATATATATAAATATATATACATATATATCTATATATATATATATATATATATATATATATATTATATATATATATATATATATATATATATATATAGTGTGGTGTGTGTGTGTGTGCTGTGTGTGTGTGTGATAGTATATATATATATATATATATATATATATATATATATATATATATATATATATATATATATTATATATATTATGATATATAGATATATATATATATATATATATATATATATATATATATATATATATATATAAATATATATAATAAAATATATATAGATATATATATATATATATATATATATATAAAGATATATATATATAGTAAAATATATAGTATAAAATAAAATATATATATATAAAATATATATATATATATATATCGATATATTATATATATATATATATATATATATATATATATATATATTTATATATGTTAACCTATCCGCTGACACCTATTACCAGCAAAGGTTATTTAATATTTGGATATGCGTTAAACTGAGCGTTAAGGCGAAACTGGTTACACTCAATCTCCCCCCCCCCCTCTCTCTCTCTCTCTCTCTCTCTCTCTCTCTCTCTCCCTCTCTCTCCATTCTATCAGGTCACTAAATTAGAGCCGGAGTTACAAAAAATATAATATTTATTGAAAGTAAAGTACTAGTTGAATAATTCAAATTCTTACAAGATCATCAATGGAAAGATAATACTTCAAGTCTCACAGACAAACCACTCAGATAACCCCCAGTATTTAAATGTCTCAATCAGTGATTAGTCACATCAATTATCTCTTCTCCAAAATACAGTCCCCTCACTAGGACACTCGGTCCCTAGGACACTCTGTCCCCTCACTAGAACCACCTGTTTAAAAGACAGGAACACACTAGTGAGCACACACAATTGTAAAGACAAAGTCAAAAGGTTAAACAAAAATGGAACATTTTTACAAAATGTCAAACAAGCCATCCCTTTAGCTAAACTGTGATAACTCACCCATTGCATCCTGGAAAATCACACACTCTATTCAAGGAAAACTCTTTGGCACACGCCATCGTGGCTCTGCCTTTCTAGCATAGACTTCTCCGTAAGTCTCCATAGTTTTGGCTAAAGATGCCATATGAACAGAAGAGGCGCACACGTACACACGTACTCACACTCTTCGGTAACGCCTCAATAAACTGGTCATAGCCAGTTTTCAAAGGCCCCTTGAACAAGC
>NC_087207.1:99456323-99473823 GCF_015104395.2 Macrobrachium nipponense | reverse complement strand
CGGGTCCTTAAAACGTGGCCAGCCAGGAAAATAGGTAATAGAATTACCTCGTCCATGGAAATCAGATCTCCACTGTCCTAAAGATAGGCTCATTTCATATATTCCGGTTTGATTGGTGGTGGAGAATTCCAGTCTCCCATTTTGGGGGAATGGATCTTCACGTTCATTCTAACGCAAAATTCCATTATCATTTTTAAATGTTTATCGAACCTTACTCAGATTGCGTTTGTATATCAATAATATATATATATATATATAATATATATATATATATATATATATATATATATATATATATATATATATTATATATATATTTATTCTCTTGAATCAAAATGATTACACATAACACAATTACTGGAACGTCACTTATACGTGGGATAGGACCTTTATTTCGCTATTGACGCTTTAGTAACCAACTCTTAAGTTGACAATTAAAGTAAAAAAATGTCGAGCGGATAGATAGCGACATCTATGGAAATTAATGGAGATTTCTGGTGGCTGAGATTATAATCTGATTGAATTGTTGTTTATTGTCTCGATCTCCGGAGATGGAAGGTCAATTAAGCAGTTGGGAAAGTAAGCTAATGTTTATGTGAGCGTGAATGTTTATATGCAAAAATTTTATTCGATAACAGTCCCACCATATGACCATAAAAAGATTAACATCAGCTCTTGGCGCCCATTAAGTTAGAGTGGTTCTACTTAACATTTTTGAGAATATCAGAGCACACTCCACAGAACAAGGATCTAACGAATGAGGAATTTCAAGAAAATAAACTTTAATTGGTCAAGAAATTGCAAAATGGGTCTGTTCTAACGTTTGCTCTTCCTCTGTTTTTAATGTTTTCTTCAACCTTCATAGCCTGTAACCAAACGCCTCCCTTTAAACTAAATCGGATCTCTGGTAATACTCTGTAATACCTCAACTTCGGAGTTTAGAGCTTAAATCCAGGTAACAACCGAAAGTCCTAACTCCGCAATATACCGCCATTACTCTGCGTCAAGGATGTCTCGGTGAGGGTTGTATATATAAGGATGTAAATGCCCGTTTGCTAATTTTGGTGTTAATAGCTACTTCATCTGATGACGTCCAGTGCGGCGATGTCGTAATGGCAAGATCAGAGAAATGACTCGATTTCCCATTTCGACGAAATGGGAAATCAGCAGAATGTGGCGATTACTGGCTTGACGAAGAAGAATCAACATTGTCTGACTCTTGATTTCTACAGGGATGAAATGGTAAATTGTGGTCGACTGAATAGGAATGCAATCGGATTTTCGACGTCTATTAACGATTTTAATCCTTTAACAAAGGCTGCAGGACGATGATAAACATATGATTCGTAGTCAGTTATGTCCTAAGTAAGTGAGAGAGAGAGAGAGAGAGAGAGAGAGAGAGAGAATTGAAATAATTTTACAGTTCTCTCTCAGGCATTTACAGAAAAGCTCAGAGAAACAGAAGTTCCCAACGAACGTAATCACTGGAATTGGTCCCGAGTGAAATGGATTGTGAACGGAGCTTCCTTCTAAAGGATTCTTTCATTTTTTTCACCCACTAATTCTTTTTTATACATTTATTCAGTCACTCCAAAACAGGTGGGAGTTTTAGTTATTAGCGAGATGATAATCATCCCTCATCCTTTCTCTAACGATAGGTTTCCCTAAGCATGTTAAAGTTTCAAAACTCCTTCCATTCCGTTTCATTCACTCTTCCCTCTCTCCCCCATCTTGGGCAACCACTCACCAGAGGAGGCAATTCGGAGGGCCTATATTTTCCCTAACTGGAGGTATTACAGCTGTAAATTCAAGCTGTGAGCTGAGGCGAGTACTCGTAACCTTATTTTACAGCGAGCCCCCTGGTTGCTTTCTAACACGTGAGGTCATTTGTTTTTTCCCCATTAGAGGAATATACGACCCCTGCCATTTGGAGAAAGGGGAGAATCATTGGACTCAGTGCAAAGGTTTCTGATATCTGTGGGAGAAGGTAAATGGAAGCTGGTTAGGCTGTGACTAGAGGGACTCGCTCTTTTGGAATTTGTACACCACATGAACACCAATAATCTTTGGAAGTCATGGGCCCTGTGAGCTTGTTCCATAATATGAAACAGGTTTCATCTACTGAATAATAATAATAATAATAATAATTAAACGCGCTGAAACGGAAATGGAGACTAATAAAGTTTTGAAAGTGTAACAGGAGGAAAACCTCGCATTTGCACTATGAAAAACCATTGTTAGCAGAGAGTGAAAAGAAAAAACAAAAAAAAGAAAGAATATGATCGGAGGTACAGTCAAAGATATGAAAGGGACTGAAGTTAGGGCCAGCAGAGACGCTGTAAAGAAGCTTAAGTAATGCCAACAAGTGCACCGCGTGAGGATGCACTGACGGCCCTAGCCCCCTACGGAGACCTTGAATATTCCCTCTGAAAATTTGTGTATGTATAAGAAAATTTGCTGATGTAAATTCACCGTTCAAAAATAAATTTAAGCAAAAAACAAGGTATTTCCTTAAGTTTTATCTACAATGTCCATCCATAACCTTTTCGTAAAGACTTTCTCTGTTTCAGGTGAAGGTTGGATTAGGATATTCCTTTGCCTCTTCCACTTTACCATTACTTAGGCAATTAAGTTTCACCCCTGCCCTTCTTCAATGGCTGTTATTGGAAACTGTATACGGTCTTGCAAAAACCGAAAAAATTGGGAATGTTTGAGTCTTCTATTGGAATTTTTGCCTTCTTATCTTGGTTAACATCTGTGAAAATCCGTTATCTTCCTCAGCACATTTGCGTTTTGAGATATCTACTAAAATTTTGTTATCTTCTTCAACATATTGCTTTTCAAATATCCTCATCCCATAAACATTTTTACCTTTTTCTCTTGTTTAACATCTGCAAACCCTGTCATCTGCCTTGGCATATTGCTTTCGAAAGATCTACAATTCTATATACATTTTTACTTTTTTCTCTTCTTTAACACTAAAACCTTTCACTATATTACCAATATGGAAAGTTAAGAGTCTTACACACATAAAGAAAGCTCAGGATGAAATAAAAGGAAAAGAGAAAAGGAAGGCTGAGCAGAAGCGAATCGGATAAAGGGACCGACAAAGAAAAAAATAAAAATGTTAACAGGCGGAAATCTTTTAGTTCATGTGATGATAATTATAATCACGTGGACTATTTTCTCATTTCAATACACAACTTGCTTCAGGAGGAATTATTTTGATGATCAAAGGAAAAAGTATTTAAAATTTTGTTTTGTTTTTGTTTACATTCTGCTATCCAGTAATCCTTTTCATTCACGAATTCAACAGAAGTTTACGATTGAAGGAGACCATGTAAGTCTTATAAAGCAAACTCTTTGAAGCTATAAAAATCTTTCTATTATACGTGAAACATTAATAACTGTAAGATATGGCCATTTTAGCATAGCCACTTTACGGGATGAGATTTGAAAACAAGCATATTTACATTCATCTTTGAAGTCAAAAAATAATTTTTTTTATACCATGGGAACTGTAAAGCGTGGTTATGCCAATGTTACCTTTGAATAAAAGACTTTCGGATAATTTTGGACACAGAGAAACAGAATTGTGTAACATTGTATCTAAGAGAACGTACGATTACTGTGTTTTGGCCATGACGGGAAGGCCACCATTTTGAGAGTTATCTTGGCATAGGGTAAAATACCGATTGGTCAGCCTCTACCGTAGCGCGACCACCTTCCCCAAAAAGTACTTTAACACTTCATTTAACCCCGGATAGATATTAGTCAAGAGCAAGCGTTCGTCGAAGCAACACCTCGAGACCTCTACTTTGCTCTCAAAGTAAGTTTTTTTCCTCCCAAGTCACAAATCAAGGCCATAATTTCCGATTTTCGGGAAGGTGGTCGCGCTATGGTAGAGGTGGCCACTAGGTGGCCATTCGGTATTTTACCCTATGATATAATAATGGAGATATGAACAAATTTATTCAACGACGCTGCTATTGCTATTTTATCAAGCAAGTGAACGAGATCCCAGAGACGTTTATGAGTCTCATGGTAATGGACTATTGTTATCATTAGTATATTATTATTCAGAGTAGCATCTCTATTCATATTGACCAAATCCGCAGGGGCCATCAACTTAAAATTCAAGCTTCCAGGCAATATGATATTTATTTGAAAGAAGAAACAGGAAATAAAAATGCGAAATACGAGAGAGAGAGAGAGCAAGATAGAGAGAGAGAGAAGGGTCATTATTCACTAAATAGGGAGGAGTCCAGGTTCAGCAGTAGAGCAATTAAGTAAAAGCCAGAGAGCATTGCAGTTGGGCGTAAGGGAGGCTGCAGATGTATCCTATAAATGATCTGAACAGCGTAATCCATAGTGCATACGTTCCCTGGTTTTAGAACTCGTACCTGGAAAATTTCAATGTCATTATTTGTAATTCGTTTTAATCGGGTCAATTAGTGAGTTAAAAAGTTAAAACTTTCGGAGATGCTACGATTTCTTTACTACATGATGATATACTGGATGTTAACCTACCTTTCATGAAAATGCTGGAACATAATTTTCCACGAATGATTAGTGATTATTGAACTCGACGACAGTCAGTAATGTGCAAGGTTTTATTTTATCTATATTTAGTGCTTTAGTGTTATAATAATTTTATTTATGCATTCACTTAAAATAGTCCTATTACTTATCTAATAATGATTCTATTCTATTTCTGTCTATCTCATTTACTTATTTATTAACGTTTCAATTTCATTTATTTCTTTAAATTGTGTATTTACGTAACGGAGTTAGTTCTTATCGAGTAAATGAAATTTTCTGTCACTGACATATATCATAATTTCAAAACACCAGAGATTTGCAGCTCATTTGCACATTCAGTGAAATCATGTAATGCAAGTTGAGTCCTGTAAGTCCTGCGGGGAAAAAACCTTCTTCTTCTCCTTTACAGCAAATGGACGATCAAGTGAGCCACCGACAGAGAAACGTCTGAAGAACCTGAGAGATTTAAATCTGCTTTCCAATGGTTTTGAAATCGGGGAGAATTTTTGGGTCACTCTCTCGCCAGTTCCCTTGAGAGAGAGAGAGAGAGAGAGAGAGAGAGAGAGAGAGAGAGAGAGAGAGAGAGAGAGAGAGAGAGGCGTTTTCCTAGAAGTCTTTTTGGAATATGCAATTATCAAAAAATATCGCCGCCTTTTAGAAACTTATTCAGAAAAGGTGGATTTATAAGGCTCTAGACTTTAATACGTTGCAATCGCTTTTTTAAAAATATTGTAAGTTTAAACCGCCTCTTTTTCATTCGTAACTTGATTACGTACAGCGTCCATAGCGATTTCTGTTTGCGTTGAGAAGCAGGCTGTAAACAGACATTATGTTTTTATTTAATAAATGTATGTCTATAAACATCGGCTTTTGATCCTTTTCACAGGTGATACTTTTTTGATGAATAAGAGTCTGTTGGATTCCAACCAATGACTGCAAACAATTAGTTTCCGAGGAGGAAGGAACTTCCTCATAATATGTACTCTTTTTTTTGTTCTTGTGACTCGACTTATAATCCATAAAGAAAAGAGAACATCACTCCTGAAAGGCTAAAAACGGCAGCGGAAGGAATGTTTATTCTAACCCACAATGTTACGAAATAACTTCACAAGAAGATTGCGAGAACAAAGTGTAGTCTTCATCGAAAATAATGCACTTCCCTTTTTCAAGGGTAGGGTATGTCCGTTTCCCCGGGGGCTACGACCTTCCTTATTTATTTTCTTTTATTACTGACGTTGTTCACCGGTTGGATAAAGAAATTACTGTTTTCCAGGTGAAAATCGTTGACTGAAAATATCTTTCATACAGACGAATGCGTGAAACAAGTCTCATGAATATGAAGATGGAACGCGTCTTTCATGACAGCATAAAGAAATTTCTGGACAGATTTCTCCGGGAATGAAGAAATCTTTATGCGTCCTTGAAAATAAAAGATTAATTTCTCCCCTATGAAAACATTAGTATTCAAACCTAATGGAGAGGACAAAAGAAAACTGGTCCACAGATAAAATCTAAAGTTCTTAAAATGAAACTTGGAGAGAGAAAGTGAGTTCTTAAAAAATGACCCCTTGAGCCACCTGACTGGGCAAATATTTTGATTTAAGCAATCCAAGAGGTTTTACTTTCGATTTCCAATGAATATTAGCCCACTTAATACGCCTCCAAGAAATTAAAAAATTCCAGTGAATGCAGAGATGATCATGAGAATCAATCATCATTGTTAAGAGTTTATTGTTTGCAAGAAATATTATATGAGGCTTTAAAAAAGACCGTATTATGCAAACAAAGTGAGTGGAATTTTCATTGTTTAAGAACCAACATTTTTATTTACTAAAATGAAATCTCTTGGAATCAGTGGACAATCATACACATGATAAATATCTTATCACTTCTTAAACGATATTTGGTTTTAAGTCACATGAAAGGTTGGGAGTATATCACACTCCATAGTGTGTAGTAGATATTTCTTTACGATCAGAGAGTTTACTTTTTCTTTAATTGTTTGAAGTACAATTGAATCCACTTTCTTCTTATATAGCCAAACTTCTTCCAAGTGCCTGCTTGTTTTCAACATTTAATAGAACGAACAATTATTCTACGACATAACATCAGAAACAACGTAGCCTTATGTAAAACACAACCGCATTCATTTTCAGATAATATATGAATTTAATGAATAACTTGACTTTGTTAGCAGTTTAGCGCCTTGACATCATCCTGTATTCTATTCAAAGATTCAGCAGCAAGAATTGACTCCGAGTATGCAATCAAAACTTTCGCGACCGCATTTCGCTAAGCTTAGCAACTCGATCAAGTGCAGCTGATAAGCAATTTTTGTTCGGGAAATCCGAGCAAATGAAGTTGCACTGAATATCACCGGCATTTTACAGGTTGATTTAACCATTTTACTCCTCCATATCGTATTTCATTCCATCTCTAATTGGGACACGAACATTAGGATTATTTGAGCCCAGAAAATTTTTGCAGCTGCGCTGGTCTTTAGGGAACTCAACTAGATTTGGGCAGCTACGTAGTAGCCTGTGGTAAGGGCCTGCTTTATTTTTCGATTATTTCCGTTGAGTGACGTCACTGTATATCTTTACGTTCCACGTTTGATAAAAACATACAGAGAGATGAGTTAATGAAAGGAAAGTTTTACTGATAATGGATTATTAGGCTCTAACCAACTAAGTAGTAATTTTCGTAAAAGTATTATTTGATTATTTGACAGAAGGACAGATTAAAATCGCAAACCGTCAGGTCTATTTCATAGGAAATCAAACACCAACAAATTAAAAACGACTTGCACCAACCAGAATTTTAGAGCTTCATTTACATTACAGAAATGAAAGAGAAGAAAAAAGTTCATTCTTGAACTTCGAAGGTTAAAAAAGGAGAGAGAAAATCTGGAACCGCACCAATCTGAATTTGCGTTTGAAAGGAAGTCTCCATCGAATATGGATATTTCCCCCAGAGATGAGGACTCCTTCCATCCGGTTCCCAACCCAATCTAGGTGTATTATGCATAAGGAAATATTTTCCCCATAAAATTCATCTCGAGGATTGGAACCCACCTTTAGGTAGCTCGAGGTTGGAGAGGCGTCTCTCAAACCATGTGCTTTCGATCGTGATGATGACAATGAAATATTCTTTACAGAAAAACACAAAAAAATATACATTTAAAGAAATTTTGACAAAAAAGCTGATTGAAACGCCTGGAAATGGAGATGATACGAATTTCCTTCGTTTGGAAAAGATCTTTGCCTGTTTAATGAACGATGTATTATTATTCATGCAGTTACCTGTTTGTGATTGATTATGAATATTGAACGTTGCCCAGCAACGTTTAAATTGTCTTTGCCTGCTTTCATTCAGGTTCAAATGCAAACGTTTACAAATGCGCACAGGCGCAGGCACAATCTTAAACACAAACACACACAGATATATATATATATATATATATATATATATATATATATATATATATATATATATACTATATATATATATATATATATATTTATTTATATTTATAAACTAAATTTCATTACCTGTTTTCCTCTCACCCTTGGCATTCAATTTTCCAAATAATTGCTCTCTTCCCCAAGATCGTCTTTCTAATTCAATATTCATCTTGAAGTGATGAAAAACGAACAACAATCTCGTTTCCAGCGATGTCTCTCTCGTTATCACATTCCCTCCCTCAGGGAAAATCCCGGATCTTTCCTAGATAGTGACCCCCAAAGCGTTTTCGGGGGTCGTTATCTAGGACCAAATATTTCTTGGGGTCATTCTCTTTATATGATACTTAAGAGTCTTTTGTTTATGATTTTACTGTAATCCCCACAAGGGTCTGAACTAATAACGCCGTGAAGGTGGATACATTCCGGTCTAATACCCCCAAGGGTCACTATCTAGGTAAGATTCAAAATCCCGAATTGAAACAGAGTCCGATTCCTGCCCAAAATGGCAGAACTTTCCATAGATATACCATCTACGACTCCTCCTCTGCAGGAGAGGAACTTCATTAAAAGTTTTAATCGGAGTTTAATGAAGTCACTCGTGTTTCTTAAAATGGAATTTTGATGTTGCTGGTCCTAAGCGGTTCTCTCTCTCTCTCTCTCTCTCTCTCTCTCTCTCTCGTGTGTATAAATATTCTGTCAAAACTGAGCAAACATCCCATGTAATATTCATTCATTTAAGTGAAAATTACCACCGGATAAGTTGGTTTCGCAGTTCAGTAATTGCAAGATCAAAAGATGTCCTATCACGAAATCTCTTAGAATCTGCCATTATACAACTTACTTCCCATTGTGATTTTAATATTAGTCGTGGTCTGTTTCATTTAGACCCTTGTATTTGTAACATGTTTAAGATTGACCTCATAGATACAATCACAAACTTAACTACAAATTAGTTGCCTTAAAGATATTTCTTTTGTATAGGTGTGTTTAATAAATATTTTGTGAATAAGTTTATCTTGCGGAATAAAGAAGGTCTTTGTTTACCAAAGGTTTGCATGTGGTCAGTTGCTGCCCTGTATAATCCTTTAATTGTCTTGTCCCTGTGTCTGAGCAGTTGGACTTAATCTTTTTGTAAACCTCTTAAATGTACCCATGTTTCGTTTGGGAAGGTTACGGATTCTCCAGGTGTGTTGGATTCTAGGTACTTATTTCCTTTAACATCCCTATCTGTCACTTACGCGACCCTTCCTTGTTCACTCAGTTTCTCCTATACGTCAGTCTGCTCAGTAAAGGACCTATGAGTCCAAAGATCTGGCAGCGGTCCAGTGTATCACTTTCTTCTTGGCTTCTACCTTTATATATATATAATATATATATATATATATATATATATATATATATAATATATATATATATATATATATATATATATATATATATATATATATATATATATATATATATATATATATATATCTATATATATATATATCATATATATATATATATATATATATATTTTCTTTGGTATGGATGGTGTCAGAAGCCTTCCATTTGTTCCGCAAATACCTACGAGTAAGTTTGCAAAATTGACCACTGCAGCGAATCGTACACATTTAACAGCCAAGAGCTCGAACGCTTTGAACCAAGTGACACTCACCGGCTGAAACATATTCCCGAAGAGAAAACACTATATTCATAATATGATGCGCGTGTCTGTATGTATACTACGTGTTGTGTGCAGATTCTCAGTTTACAGTTTCATCCTATAAATGATTTGGGGCTTAATGGCAGCGGCCGCTCCTAATAGCTGTGACGAATAACACAGCGCGCTAATTCATTCCTGCTAAGGCACAATCATTGTTTTCCAAGGGGGCTTTTTCGAATGCTGCATCGAGCTGCTTTCAAAATCATGACGGAAATGGATTATCATTGATTGATGACCACTGGAGGCCTGCCTGTTGAAAATATAGACCATAAACAATTAACGAGGTAAATGGTTTGTTTGTCTAAAATCTTCGAGTGGTTCTATTTACCAGGAATGCATATTATATATATATATATATATATATATATATATATATATATATATATATATATATATATATATATATATATATATATATATATAAAAGGTAAATTTGTTAATACTCACAATAGTATAAAGAGGGGTTTTTTTTTTTTGCTTAGAAAAAAATTGGTTTTTAATCAGAGAGATGAATGGATAAATCACCTCAGTATTTATTCCTTCATTAATTTACTCATTTTTCATTCATCAATGTCCAATTCTGCTATATTCACATCGAAGCAGTTCAGTTTCTCAAATAAAATAAACAGGTCTTAAAAAACTCAGGAAAATCGCAAAGCGATTGGTATTATTAAAGAAAACTTACTGATCTTTTAAAATAGCTTGCATAGTTAAGTAAGAAAACTTATCTTTTCATAGCTTCCTTTTATGAAAAAGGTAACATTTCATTAACTGGAACTGTTTCAGATAATATTACTTAGAGTATAATTGCAGATAAAAACATATTTTTTTAACACTCCTAAGAATACTAAAAAAGTCAACTTAGAAGATAAGAAAACAATTTCGATTATAGAGCGAAAACTGACTTCATATCATTGAAAATACACAGATAGTGTAAATAAGAAACATAGACACACATACACGCACAAAAAAAATGAATCTGTACGAAGGCATTATTTATTGTCTTACTTCATCATTCATAACAGATGATGAAGACTTATTTGCAAATGGAACTATTTCTACATAGAGGAGAAGAATCCATTTTCAAAATGACGACTAATATTAACAAAAAACTTTGAAAAGGATATAACCAACTCAAATTCTATTCGTTTATTAAACGATCTCTGATGGAACCAATCACGAATAATATTGTGCCTAGCGAATCTCCAATCTCCAGACAACTTTGAAAAAAAATAACTTGCAAAGATTTCCCGGGAGACCCTTTCAGAAGTCTCAGGCTCCTTTGATCTTTAGAAGTTTTTCCCCCCTATTTTCTTGCTTCCTTTCTCGGGCCAATTTGGTTTCCAGTTTCTCGTAAGAAAATTATAGAACCCTTCATGCCATAGTGCATTCATAAAAGCTTCATTAAAAGGGGATACAAAAGTTCACCACCTGGACACAGCTCTCGCGAGAGGAGGAGAGACTGGTATGGAGCCGAGTAAAGAAACGTGGGAGGGGGTGACAAGTTACTCATATACACTATAAAAATAAACAACTTTATTACCATTCTTCGGCGATTATAACACATAGAAAACAAAATACATAAGCATCTAACAATAGAAAAAAGGTTGAGGACAATAGGTTATTTTTTTTTTAAATAAAAAGATACGATTATACACCTATCTAATCATGCATTCTCTAGTTTTTATACCTAGCAGTATAAAAATGTAAAGGTGTCCTAAGTTTTTTCTACATAAAAGGTACTTTCTGAGATTCTGGAAATGGGACAGTCTACCAATTTCGTTTAATCACTCGGCAACTGATCCCAAAAATACTATCAAAAGCGTTTGAAAGATCATGCAAGATTCATAGCTATTTTACCTGTGATTCATATTCTGGGAGAGCTACTCACTTCATCGAAAGGGGCGATCATTGCCAACAGCTTTGCTCCGAAGCCAAGCTGGGTATTTGAAAACAGACCATTCTCAAGATGGAAGCCACTGATTAGCTTACTGTTCATCAAGTGTTTTTCATAAAAATGCTGCCTTGCAAGTGGGATTTTTTAGTCAAAGGAGAGGCCCACCGCAATAACTATGGTTGACGACAGCAAAGAGCATGTGCCGTAAAAACCCCTTGCCAAATAATTAACCATGCCTGATGTTGTAAGGAAAGGGGCACCGGCAACCGACCCCTTAGGCCCCTTTCACACTACCCGATTTTTTTCCGCACTAGAGGCGGTCTCCGTGCCGCAGGTTCTGCAGACGACACCGTCATTTGCGTGATCGCCGTCTAAGAGATTAATTTATTTAAATCTTGATGTCTTTTGCTCTCAACAATTTTTTACTCATTTTTTTTTTTTTTTTGTGATTTCATCCAAGCATCCCTTACAGTTTTCTATTTACCCAGCATACTTCTCTCCAAGCAAATGTATTAAGTTACGACTTTTATACTCCTTACTTTTATCCCATAGAACCGGTTTCGTTTAACTAAAGAAATGAGAAGCTCTATATCAATATTCATCCATATCCATATAACTGATATATTTTCATGATGAAAATCAATAACCTACTGTTGCTCACCGCTTGTAAAGGCGGAAAAAAACCGCCTGGTGTCAAGACGCGCTTTGACCATGATGGCCAACTACAACCGTCATGCAAGCGGCACCGCGACGGCGAAAAATCTGCGCCGCTATTTGTGTGAAAGGCTCCATTAGGTTTATCAGTCGACTTGTAAGCGCGTGCCGCTCCGCTGGCGGAGGGCGTTTATGAATTTGCAAATGTTTCGGACATCTGATGTGAATAAAGAATTGATATCCGTTTCAATGATGAGTAAAAAATGCGCCGAAGTTTCTTCGGCTCAGTCTAGTTTTCTGTACAGCGAATAATCATGGCCACCGAAAATAGATCAGATCTATCTTTCGGTGGTCTCGTTATAATGGTGTATGAGCCGCGGCCCATGAAACTCTCAGGTGGCAGTGGTGGCCTGTGTTTTTGCGTTGCAAGAAGCACGAGTATGGCTAACTTTATCCTTGAAAAAAAAAAAATTAAAAAATAAACTACTGAGGTGGCTACAAGGCTTCAATTTAGTATATTTGATGATTGTGGGGTGTATTATCAACATACCAATTTGCAGCTCTCTAGCCTCAGTAGTTATTAAGATCTGAGGACGGACAGAAAAAGTGCGGACTGAAGGAACAAAGAACCAATTAAATAGTGTTATTTTACAAATACCTAAAAAAGTAAACAACCTTCAGATGACCATCATGAAAGAAAATCTTTTGGTGTGTTCTTTGAGATATTGGTGGAAGAGATTCTCAATTAGCGATGTTTTCAATCCACAATATCTATTTTTGAAAGCAATTCTGCGGAGAATTCCAGCGACGTCTGCCGAGTCCCCACAGCTGATTTCCTGTCACTTCGTTTGCCATGAAAGCAAAACTAGAGTTTCTGATATAAACTGTGATCGTTTACATTGTCAATTACCCAGCATTCACATGTACTGAACCTTACAGTATTGAAATGATTCAGCTTGGGTACAGTAACATTAATTTCGCCAAGCCGTTTAGGAAATGAATGACCGAATTGAGAATCGATACATCCACGACACTAAAGCCTGATATATCAAATTCCGGAGTAATGATGGATATCATAACGTATATCTCATGAATGTAAAGTTTATTTAATTGTAGTATCTTCACGAAATTGGTTAAGAACCCAATTGATGAAGTTATAAAAGACAAAGAATGCTTCTCTTGGTTTTCTTCCACTGCATCAATCGTTCTGTATTTATTCTGTTCGAGAGAGAGAGAGAGAGAGAGAGAGAGAGAGAGAGAGAGAGAGAGAGAGAGCTTCATTCATTCTCTCTATAGTCAGATACTTTGTCCTTATGCAGATTTGCAGCGTCGTTGATTTTCAGTTTCCTTGACATTTAATGCTGTCATTAGATCGCAATGAAATGGAGATCCTGCAAAATCCCGCTGAAGAAGAGAGACACAAATTCTGAGAGGAAGATCTAATGTTGCCTCCAGAAAGCCCAGCGTCCGGCTTTCAGTTCAAAGAAAAATAATGACAGAGAGAGTCGTTTCTTATCTGTGGTTAGCCGAGGGCAAATATCAAGGGAACTTATTATCATTATCAGAATTATTATCATTATTAAAATAGTTTTAAGGTAATTATTGTTGTTATATTATCAGATTATCATATTATTAAAACATTTTACAATTGGATTAATCGCAAACGTTGAAGCTAGAAATAGAAATAAAGGAAATTATATAACATTCATGTTTATAAAGACATTCCTTCGGTTGGAAAGGTATATCCACAATGATATGTCAGTGTGATTTTGTTATTTACAATTTGCTTTTGTTATTACAGTGTGTGTAATTATAGTCAGATTGACACGGAGGACCGTGCACGTCATCGAAAGCTTTCTGCTTTGTATTTCAGATAAAAAAAAAATCAAACAGACATATAAAAAAATCTGCTTTGTATTTTAAATAACAAAATCAAACAGACATATTATTGTGGATTTACTTTTCCATTTCATTGACTCATGTGATTATGAGTTTTCTTTGGATTCCTTCAGTTACTATAACTGATTTTTTTCTCTTCACTGAAGCTCTAGTAGGAGGAGTATAATGCGCAGCTCTTAGAGAAAAAGTAGAGCTTTCAGAAGATGGTTCAACCTCTGGGACGAAAAAAAGATATTGGTGTTGTGAGACGAAGAAAGGATTTACAGAAAGTCGGATCGCTAATATCTCCTGTTATCAAACAATCTTTTCTCAAGGAAGTTGCCCAATCTTTCCCTTTAGGATCTAGAATCGTGTCATGTCCCTTCAATTTTACTGATGACATTTGTCGAACCGCTTAATTATTTTTTTTAGATATCTTTACCACCTTCCCCCTCAATAGGACACCAAATGGTGCCAGTGGTGTGACTCGAACGGCGTCGTTTGTAACTGTTAAGGACATTTTGATTTATTCATTTGGTAGGTTTATATTTGCATTCACTCGAGAAATATGTACTATACGAAGTTTCTCATATGCATACATACGTACATACAACATTATATATATATATATATATATATAATATATATATATATATATATATATATATATATATATATATATACATATATATATATATATATATATATATATATATAGATATACTATATATATATATATATATATATATTATATATATAATTCAGTCTGGAACTCATTAATCAGGACTCTTCTTCATTTCCTCCCTCGTAAATAAAGATACCGATCTTAAAGCAACGAAATGAGAGGATTCAGTTTCCCACCGATATTGCTACTTTGCGTCAAGTTCAGGCGAGATTCAAAACTATGTTAGAAAGTAGAGTTGCTTCTTCTTTCTCGTTTCTCGGCGTTTGTCCGTGTTGTTAGTAAACATTCTTAAGCAGATCTCGTTTGTCTGCTGACATGGGTGCATGGCTGAAACATGTCCTTCGTTCTTCTTTTGAGCTGTTTCTTGTTTCCATTCGTTAAGAAGTGGAGAAAATTATCAATGTCCTCTTCAGACTTCAGAGCGCATAAAGTATGCAAACTTGTTTCAACATATTTAACTTTTCTTTATAGCTATTCTCTCTTTCTCGTTGTTTACATCTCCTCGAACTTCACTTTTAGTTGCAATGCTGTTTTGAGAAGCCTGGTCTTCGTCATAATTCTATATGACTCTTTATGTAAACAAGTGTATGTAACTTATTTTCATATGCATGTCTTAGGAACCTTTGCATGAGAGTTAGATAAAGTCGTTCAACTCAGGACTTTTTTCTCACTTAATTTGAAAACCTCTTGGTAGTAAATAGCAGATTTAATCATGGCCAACGCTAGTAGCTCCTCTTGTGCAGAGAAGCTGCTGCATAACGCACAGCAAAATGTATCTACAATGAATGTACCCCAGCACTGGAGCCAAACGTTTCTGCAATGAATATTCATCAGTACTGCAAAAGGTTTCTGCAAAATATTCTTGCAATGAAAAGTACTGCAAAAGGTTTCTACAATGGATATGCACCAGTACTGCAAAAAGGATTTTGTTATGATTATGGACCAGTATTACAAAATGTACTGCAAAATGTTTTTGCAATGAATATACCACAGTACTGCAAAATCTTTCTGTAATGGATATGCCCAGTACTGTAAAATATTTCTGCAATGAATATGCCTCAGTGCTGCAAAAGATTTCTGGAATGAATATGCCCCATAACTGTAAATTATTTCTGCAATGAATATGCCTCAGTGTTGCAAAAGGTTTCTGGAATGAATATGCCCCAGAGCTGCAAAATATTTCTGCAATGAATAAGCCTCAGTGCTGTAAAACGTTAATTCAATGAATATGAAACAGTACTCCATGCGGTTGCATTATTCAAGGCCTCCCACGCACCGTCTCTCTCTCTCTCTCTCTCTCTCTCTCTCTCTCTCTCTCTCTCTCTTTGTACTGATATTCAGAACTTTAATTATTGAAAACTACACCATCTCATTTTTCACTGCCCCTGCACCTAACCTTGAAGGTATATTTACCGGAAATTTTGACGTAATGAATTTCTAATCAAGGTGACATTAAACATAATAAAGGCATCGTTTGAATGTAACTGCCAGTTCCCGCGTGTTTGTGTTTGGCTATGTGAAAGAAAAAAAAAAAGGAGAAATCATAAAATCGATGCCTGAGGTCAGGCCATAGACATGAAATTCTTCTTCGTGGCTCGGTTTTTGATGACCAGTTGAAATCACAAGTGAGAAGAGACGGATCCCGCGTCATAAAAAGGATGATGGCAAACCGTTACAGGTAAGAAAAATGCAATATTTCCCTTCCGATATTGCATTGCCACCCTCCTCCCTGTCGAAGCTGAGTTTAACAATTTATTTAGAAGAGAAAGGTTTCGAAAAATGCTTTTAAAACATCCCACTCGGTTTTATCGGTAGATTCTCGGGCTATGTTCTCCTCTAAGCACTCGAATACCCATAAAGGAATTTTCTTTGACAAGCATTTCATTTTGTATATAATTTGACGTAAAAAAAATCTGTTTAATTTCAAAAACTGGAATGAAATAGACGGCGTTGTAAAATGTACTAGGATCAGTTGCTTATCTCCGATCTCTGGCTGTGATCTGTTACTTGGTAGAAATTCACCGTTTACGATTTCAACTATGCTGCGCTGATTTTATATCTGTTTATTTTGTCAATTAAGGTAATAAAAGAGCTGTATAATTCAAGGCTGATATGCGTACTGTGTCCTCTCTGTCTGTTTTTTTCTAATGAATAAATTAAAATATAGAGATGACAATTGTGAAAATTATCCCCTGTACCTTTAATACCAGTGGAAATCAAATATTTTTTGACATTGACGGTAAATGAGACTTAAATACGTTCTTCCGTTATCATGGCTGCTGCCACCTTGCCTTTTCCCTCTCTCTCAAGACCAGAGCTATGTAGAACATTACGTTGTCTGTCCCGCAACTCGAACTTAATAAGAGAAAAACAATCGAAATGACGTGCAAGACCTCAGCTCCACTACGACATTACATTGTCTGTCTCACAACTCTGACCAAACAAAAGAAAAACATCAAAATGACACGTGTCTTCATTCACCCAAATATTTGCTTTCAGAGTGATAAATGATATTTCTGTACAGCGTATAATGCTGTGTGAAGCTCTCAGCCACGGCCCATGAAGCTTTTAGCCACGGCCCAGTGGTGGCCTTTGTTGTTGGCACCACACGATCATAGCTAATTTTAACCTTAAATAAAATAAAAACTACTGAGGATAAAGGGCTGCCATTT
>NC_087207.1:99448823-99451323 GCF_015104395.2 Macrobrachium nipponense | reverse complement strand
ATGCTTACGCATCAGATTCCTTCATTCAAGAAGGCTGCCTCTACAGCTTAATCTGTCTCCAAGCAGGACACGATATGTAATTCACTAATACATCACACACCTTGTAAGATAATATATATATATATATATATATATATATATATATATATATATATATATATATATATATATATATATCTATATAAATATATATATATATATATATATATATATATATATATATATATATATATATATATATATATATATAATATACTATATATATATATATATATATATCTATATATATATATATATAATATAATATATATAGATATATAGGATATCATAAATAGAGTTCAAGCATAAAATATTACATTTTCAAGTCTCTCTCTCTCTCTCTCTCTCTCTCTCTCTCTCAGATGGTATAGCTAAAATTAGATTTGGAGAGCTCTGCCCCTCTCAGCCTATGCAATATAAAAGGAAAGTAACCTTGTTCAAGTTTCTTACCCAGGAGGACCTACCGAACGGAATACGTGGAACTCGGCAACGTTTATCAGTGGATAAAGCCCGATTTCCTGTTAAAAACCCCGAATTTCTAACACCTTCGACGCTAGTCTGTTCCAAAGAGAATCATTTTATCAGTCTTAGCTCTCTAGGTATCACAGTTTGATACAAAATAGCAATTCCATGCATCTCAGGAAGGATATAGTGTGTCTCATCTTTAACGTCTAATTCTTACATTCTGAATGTAATTCTCAAGATGATAAACACAGAAGAAAGGTATTTTTTTTAACCTTCTTTCTTAGTAATTCCACATCATTTTGGAAAGGGAATAACAGATCAGTATATCATTCAGAGCTTGTTGATACAGTGGCAACTAGATGCTTCTGATCCGGTTTTCAACGAGACCAGACATCGGTTTGCTCGGGTTCCGCAAGAGAGTAACGTGGCAACTATGTTCTTGAAAAAAGAAACCCACAAAATTACTTAGTATAACCTGTTTTACTTGTAAGTATTTACATATTTTACTCAACACTCGAGTACTTTCAGGCCCTATCTATAGCCCTTTGTCAAGAGATAGGGCCTGAAAGTACTCGAGTGTTGAGTAAAATGATATGTAAATACTTACAAGTAAACAAGTTATGCTCATTAATTTTATGGTTTCTTTTCCATCTTCAGAAGATTGAAATAGTTTTAATTTGGTCCAACGAGGTTATTTTTAAAGGTTACTGGTGACAATTGTCGGCCAAGAAAACACGAAGCTTTACAGAATGAAGATGATACGATAATCTTACAGTTATTCAGTCCTCAGTTTTGTTGGGTGAAAGTTGTTTTGCTGTCACTCACAGACCTAACTTATAGTGCTCGCAATTAATCGGTATACATAAAATGTCATAGTGCATTTTATTACAAGTTTTTATTCACTTAAGTTTCGAGTAAAAACCATTTAATGTTGCCAAATATGAGACATTATGCGGGTTTGCCCTTTACCTCTCTTTCCCCATAAAAAGAGAGAGAGAGAGAGAGAGAGACATTTGTATCTATGATTACAAGTTTTTACACGTTTATATACACCACACACACACACACACACACACACGCTCACACACATACACACACACACACACACACACATTATATATATATATATAATATATATATATACTATATATCATATATATATATATATATATATATATATATATATATATATAAGGATATATATATATATATATATATATATATATATATATATATATTTATATATATACATATACATATATATACATAACATATACATATACATATACTATACATATACATATACATATACATATACATATATATATATATATTATATATATATATATATATATATCTATATATATACATATACAATACATATATATAATATATATATATATATATATATATATATATCTAATAAAAGGAGCCCATAAAAACACCAAAATATAGAGAAAAAGTACTATATTTCAGAGACTGCTGTCTCCCTCTTCAGGTAGATGAATGAGAAAAGTTTACAGAAAAGGTGGTATTTATACCAAGAGGTCCATCCACAACAAGCCATTTTAAGTCACCCCGCTGATAATCTTCCTTTAATCTTCTTAAGGGTTGGTTGAATGAAGCCGTCGATCGTGTCCGAAATCCATGCTCCTTTTGAGATGTTCATTACCTGCCTCTCTTTTTATTAAGGCCGATTCCATCATTTGACTCTATTATACCGGCAGTTTGCTGCTATAAATTACACGTGACAAATTCCAGTTTATTCTATGGTTATGTTCATTTATATGGTTGAAAATAGCCGAGTTCTGTTGTCCATACCTAACTGACCGTTTGTGTTGTATTAATCTCTGGGGAAGGGATTTACCTGTAAATCCGATGTAAGATTGGTCACAGTCCTGGCATGGGATTTCGTATACCCAGAGTCCTTTGGAGATGTCTTTTAAACACTGATGTATACTTATGGGGTCCTATTATTATTTTCATTTTCTCGTTG
>NC_087207.1:99418223-99448323 GCF_015104395.2 Macrobrachium nipponense | reverse complement strand
CGACCCCTGCCATGTGGAGAAGGGGAAGAATCATTGGACTCAGTTCAAAGGTTTCTGATATATGTGGGAGGAGGAAAATGGAAGCTGGTTAGGCTGTGACTAGAGGGACTCGCTCTTTTGGACTTTGTACACCACATGATCACCATAATCTTTGGAAGCGTGAATTTCAAGTCATGGGCCCCTGTGGGCTTGTTCCATAATATGAACAGGTTTCATCTACTGAATAATAATAATAATAATTAAACGCGCTGAAACGGAAATTGAGACTTATAAGTTTTGAAAGTGTAACAGGAGGAAAACCTCACATTTGCACTATGAAACCATTGTTAGCAGAGAGTAAAAAATAAAACAAGAAAGAATATGAACGGAGGTACAGTCAAAAATATGAAGAGGAATGAAGTTAGGGCCCGAAGAGACGCTGCAAAGAAGCTTAAGTAATGCCAACAGTGCACCGCGTGAGGTGCACTGACGGCACTAGACCCCTACGGAGACCTTGAATATGCCCTCTTAAATTTGTGTATGTATAAGAAATTTGCTGATGTAAATTCACAGAATCACCTTACAACCTGAACGAGAACACCGTTCAATAAATTTAAGCAAAAACAAGGTATTTTCTTAAGTTTTATCAACAATGTCTTCCATAACCTTTCTTTAAAGGCTTTCTCTTTCAGATGAAGGTTGGATTAGGATATTCCCTTTCCTCTTCCACTTTGCCATTACTTACGCAATTAAGTTTCACCCCTGCCCTCCTCCAATGGTCCAATGGCTCTTATTTGAAACTGTATATGGTCTTGGAAAACCGAATAATTGGGAATATTTGAGACTTCTATTGGAATTTTAGCCTTCTTATCTTGTTTAACATCTGTAAAATCCGTTATCTTCCTCAGCATATTTGCTTTTGAGATATCTTCTAAAATTCTATGGGCATTTTAACCTTCTTCTCGCGTTCAATATCTGAATTTTGTTATCTTCCTCAACATGTTGCTTTCCAAATATCTTCAATTCTATAACATTTTTACCTTTTTCTCTTGTTTAACATCTGCGAACCTGTCATCTGCCTTGGCATATTGCTTTCGAAAGATCTTCTACAATTCTATATACATTAATACCTTTTTCTCTTGTTTAACAGCTGTGAATTTTTCGATTGTCCTCAGTATAATGCCTTTGAAATATCTTCTAAAATCGTTTCACTTTATTACCAATATGGAAGTTAAGCGTCTTACACACACAGAAAAAGCTCAGGATGAAATAAAAGGTAAAGAGAAAAGGAAGGCTGAGCAGAAGCGAATCGGATAAAGGGACCACAAAGAAATAATAAAATTGTTAATAGGCGGAAATTTTCAGTCATGCGATGATAATTATAATCACGTGGACTGTTTTCTCATTTCATACAAACTTGCTTCAAGAGGCATTATTTTGATGAACAAAGGAAAAGTCATTGACACTTTTTTTCTTGTTTACATTCTGTTGTCCAGTAGCCTTTTCATTCACAAAGTCAACAGACTTTTACGATTGAAGGAGGCCATATAAGTCTTATAAAGAAAACACCTTGAAGCTATTAAAAGCTTTCTATTATGTGAACATTAATAACTGTAAAATATGGCCTTTTAACATGGCCATTTACGGGATGAGATTTGAAAACAAGTATATTTACATTCATCTTTAAAGTCAAAATAATTTTTTATACCATGGGAGCTGTAAAGAGTGGTTATGCCAAGGTTACCTTGTAATAAAAGACTTTCGGATAATTTTGACACAGAAACAGAATTGTGTAACATTGTATCTAAGAGAACGTACGATTACTGTGTTTTGGCCATGACGGGAAGGCCACCATTTTGAGAGTTATCTTGGCATAGGGTAAAATACCGATTGGTCAGCCTCTACCGTAGCGCGACCACCTTCCCGAAAAAGTACTTTAACACTTCATGTAACCCAGGATAGACATTAGTCACGAGCCTGCGTTCGTCGAAGCAACACCTCGAGATCTCTACTTTGCTCTCGAAGTAAGTTTTTTTCTCTCAAGTCACAAATTAAGGCTGTAATTTCCGATTTTCGGGAAGGTGGTCGCGTTATGGTAGAGGTGGCCGCCAGGTGGCCATTCGGTACTTTACCCTATGATATAATAATGGAGATATGAACACATTTATTCAACGACGCTGTCATTACTGTTTAACAAGCAAGTGAGCGAGATCACCGAGTCGTTTATTGTTATTAGTTTATTATTATTCAGAAGAGGAGCTCTATTCATATTGACCAAATCTGCAGGGGCCATCAACTTGAAATTCAACCTTCCAGGCAATATGATATTTATTTGAAAGAAGAAACAGGAAATAATGCGAAATACAGAGAGAGAGAGAGAGAGAGAGAGAGAGAGAGAGAGAGAGAGAGAGAGAGAGAGAGAGAGAGAGAGAGAGGTCATTATTCATTAAATAGGGAGGAGTCTAGGTTCAGCGGCAGAGCAAGTAAGTAAAAGCCAGAGAGTATTGCAGTTGGGCGTTAGGGAGGTTGCATATGTATCCTAAAAATGATCTGAACAGCGTAATTCATAGTGCATTATGTTCTCTGGTTCTAGAACTCTTACCACTATAATTCATCATGTTTTTGTTTCATTATTGAACTCTTATCTGCACAACTCCAATGTCATTTGTAATTCGTTTTAATCAGGTCTTTGTCTCATTAGTAAGTTAATAAAATAAACTTTCGGAGATGATACGATTTCTTTATTAAATAATGATATACTGGATGTTAACCTTTCGTTCATGAAAATGTTGGAACATAATATTTCCACGAATGATTAGTGGATATTGAACTCCGCGACAGTCAGTAATGTGTAATGCTTATTTTATATATATTTATTTGGTTTATTGTTATAATAATTTTATTTGTGCATTCACTAAAATAGTCTTATTTACTTATCTAATAATGATTCTATTCTATTTATTTCTTTCTTATTTACTTGTTTGGTAACGATTCAATTTCATTTATGTCTTCAAATTATGTATTTACGTAACGGAGTCAGTACTTTTCGAGTGAATGAAATTTTCTGTCACTGACATATATCATAATTTCAAAACACCTGAGATTACAACAGCTCTTTTGCACATTCAATGAAATCACGTAATGCAAGTTGAGTGCTGTAAGTCCTTCTGGGAAAAACATTCTTCTTCTCCTTTACAGCAAATAGAGATCAAGTGAGCCACCGACAGAGAAAAAGTCTGAAGAACCTGAGAGATTTAAATCTGACTTTCCAATGGTTTTGAAATCGGGGAGAATTTAGGGTCACTCTCTCGCCAGTTCCTTTAGACAGAGAGAGAGAGAGAGAGAGAGAGAGAGAGAGAGAGAGAGAGAGAGAGAGAGAGAGAGAGAGAGGCGTTTTCCCAGAAATCTTTTTGGAATATGCACTTATGAAAAAATATCGCCGCCTTATAGAAGCTTATTCAGAAAAGGTGGCTTTATAAGGGCTCTAGACTAGTTAAAAATATTCTAAATTCAAACAGCCTTTTTTCATTCCTAACTTGAATATGTACAACGTCTACAGCGATTTCTGTATGTGTTGAGGAGCAGGCTGTAATAGACATTATATTTTTATTTATTAAATGTATGTCTATAAACATCGGCTTTTGATCCTTTTTACAGGTGTTAATTTTTTTGAATAAAAGTGTTTGATTCCAACCAATGACTGCAAACCAGTAGTTTCCGAGGAAGAAGGAACTTCCTCGTAAAATGCGTTCACTCCTTTAGAGGCTAAAAACGACAGCCGAAGGAATGTTTATTGTAACCCACAATGTTACGAAATAACTTCACAAGAAGATTGCGAGAACAAAGTGTAGTCTTCCTCGAAAATAATGCACTTCCCTTTTTCAAGGGCAGGGTATGTCCGTTCCCCCGGGGGCTACGACCTTCCTTATTTACTTTCTTTTATTACTGACGTTGTTCACCTGTGGATAAAGAAATTACTGTTTTTCAGGTGAAAATCGTTGACTGAAAATATCTCACATTCAGAAACGAATGGCATGAAAACAAGTCTCATAAAGATGGAGCGTGTCTTTCATGACAGCATAAAGACATTTCTGGACAGATTCCCCATGAATGAAGAAATCTTTATGCGTCCTAGAAAATAAAGATTACTTCTCCCCTATGGAAACATTAGTATTCAAACTTAATGGAGAGGAAAAAAAGAAAATAGTCCACAGATACAATCTAAAGTTCTTAAAAAGGAAAACTTGGAGGGAGAAATGTGATTTTCTTACCCCTTAAAGCCACCTGACTGGGCAAATATTTTGAAGCAATCCAAGAGGTTTACTTTCGATTTCCAATGAATATTAGCCCACTTAATACGCCTCCAAGAAATTAAAAAATCCAGTGAATGCAGATGATCATAAGAATCAATCATCATTGTTTTGAGTTTACTGTTTGCAAGAAATATTATAAGAGGCTTTAAAAAAGACCGTATTATGCAAACAAAGTGAGTGGAATTTTCATTGTTTAAGAACCATCATTTTTATTTTCTTTAATGAAACCTCTTGGAATCAGTGGACAATCATACACATGATAAATATCTTATCACTTCATAAACGATATTTGGTTTTAAGTCACATGAAAGGTTGGGAGTATATCACACTCCATAGTGTGTAGTAGATAGTTCTTTACGATCAGAGAGTTTACTTTTTCTTTAATTGTTTGAAGTACAATTGAATCCACTTTCTTCTTATATAACCAAACTTCTTCCAAGTGCCTGCTTGTTTTCAACATTTAATAGAACGAACAATTATTCTACGACATAACATCAGAAACAACGTAGCCCTATATAAAACACAACCGCATTCATTTTCAGATAATATATGAATTTAATGAATAACTTGACTCTGTTAGCAGTTTAGCGCCTGGACATCATCCTGTATTCTATTCAAAGATTCAGCAGCAAGACTTGACTCCGAGTATACAATCAAAAATTTCGCCACCGCATTTCGCTAAGCTTAGCAACTCGATCAAGTGCAGCTGATAAGCAATTTTTGTTCGGGAAATCCGAGCAAATGAAGTTGCACTGAATATCACCGGCATTTTACAGGTTGATTTAACCATTTTACTCCTCCATATTGTATTTCATTCCATCTCTAATTGGGACACGAACATTAGGATTATTTGAGCCCAGAAAATCTTTGCAGCTGCGCCGGTCTTAAGGAACTCAACTAGATTTGGGCAGCTACGTAGCCTGTGGTAAGGGCCTGCTTTATTTTTCGATTATTTCCGTTGAGTGACATCACTGTATATCTTTACGTTCCACGTTTGATAAAAACATACAGAGAGATGAGTTAATGGAAGGAAAGTTTTACTGATAATGGGTTATTTGGCTCTAACCAACTAAGTAGTAATTTTCGTAAAAGTATTATTTGATTATTTGACAGAAGGACAGATTAAAATCGCAAACTGTTGGGTCTATTTCATAGGAAATCAAACACCAACAAATTAAAAACGACTTGTACCAATCAGAATTTTAGCGCTTCATTCACGTTACAGAAATGAAAGAGAGAAAAAAAAAGTGCATTCTTGAACTTTGAAGGTTAAAAAAGGAGAGAGAAAATCTGGAACCGCACCGATCTGAATTTGCGTTTGAAAGGAAGTCTCCATCGAATCTGGATATTTCCCCCAGAGATGAGGACTCCTTCCAGCCCGGTTCCCAACCCAATCTAGGTGTATTATGCATAAGGAAACATTTTCCCCATAAAATTCATCTCGAGGATTGAAACCCACCTTTAGGTAGCTCGAGGTTGGAGAGGCGTCTCTCAAACCATGAGCTTTCGATCGTATGATTCAATAAAATTATTCTTTACAGAAAAAGAAAAAAAATCTACATTTAAAGAAATGTTGACAAAAGAAACTGACTTATAAATGTAGTGATTGAAACGCCTGGAAATGGAGATGATACGAATTTCCTTCGTTAGGAAAAGGTCTTTGTCTGTGTATTGAACGATGTATTATTATTCATGCAGTTACCTGCTTGTGATTGATTATGAATATTGAACGTTGTCTAGCCACGTTTAAATTGTATTTTCGCATCTTAGTCCTTGCCTGCTTCTCACTATATATATATATATATATATATATATATATATATATATATATATATATATATATATATATACCATACATACCATATATATATATATATATATATATATATATATATATATATATATATATATATATGTGTGTGTGTGTGTGTTTGTGGTGTGTGTGGTTGTGTGTGTGTGTGTGTGTGTGTAAATTAAATTCCATTACTGTTTTCCTCTCACCCTGACATTCAATTTTCCAAATGATTGCTGTCTTCCCCAAGATCGTCTTCTTTATTCAATATTCATCTTGAAGTGATGAAAAACGAACAACAATCTCATTTCCAGCGATGTCTCTCTCGTTGTCCCATTCCCTCCCTCCGGGAAAATACCGGATCTTTCCTAGATAGTGACCCCAAGCGTTTTCGGGGGTCGTTATCTAGGACTAATATTTCTTGGGGGTCATTCTCTTTATATGATACTCAAGAGTTTTGTTTTTGATTATACTGTAATCCCCACACGGGTCTGAACTAAACACGCCGCGAAGGTGGATACATTCCGGGCTAATACCCCCAAGGGTCACTATCTAGGTAAAATTCAAAATCCCGAATTGAAACAGAGTCCGATTCCTGCCCAAAATGGCAGAGCCTTCCATAGGTATACCATCTACGACTCCTCTTCTGCAGGAGAGGAACTCCATTAAAAGTTTTAATCGGAGTTTCATGAAGTCACTCGTGTTTCTTAAAATGGAATTTTGATGTTGCTGGTCCTAAGCGGTTCTCTCTCTCTCTCTCTCTCTCTCTCTCTCTCTCTCTCTCTCGTGTGTATAAATATTCTGTCAAAACTGAGCAAACATCCCATGTAATATTCATTCATTTAAGTGAAAATTACCAAAGGATAAGTTGGTTTCGCAGTTCAGTAATTGCAAGATCAAAAGATGTCCTATCACGAAATCTCTTAGAATCTGCCATTATACAACTTACTTCCCATTGTGATTTTAACATTAGTCGTGGTCTGTTTCATTTAGACCATTGTATTTGTAACATGTTTAAGATTGACCTCAAAGATACAATCACAAACTTAACTACAAATTGGTTGCCTTAAAGATATTTCTTTTGTATAGGTATGTTTAATAAATATTTTGTGAATAAGTTTATCTTGCGGAATAAAGAAGGTCTTTGTTTACCAAAGGTTTGCATGTGGTCAGTTGCTGCCCTGTATAATCCTTTAATTGTCTTGTCCCTGCGTCTGAGTGGTTGGACTTAATCTTTTTGTAAACCTCTTAAATGTACCCATGTTTCGTTGGGAAGGTTACTGATTCTCCAGGTGTGTTGGATTCTAAGTACACATTTCCTTTAACATCCCTACCTGTCACTTATACGACACTTCCTTGTTCACTCAGTTTCTCCTGTACGTCAGTCTGCTCAGTAAAGGACCTATGAGTCCAAAGATCTGGCAGCGGTCCGTGTATCACTTTCTTCTTGGCTTCTACCTTTATATATATATAATATATATATATATATATATATATATATATATATATATATATATATTTTCTTTGGTATGGATGGTGTCAGAAGCCTTCCATTTGTTCCGCAAATACCTACGAGTAAGTTTGCAAAATTTACCACTGCAGCGAATCGTACACATTTACAGCCAAGAGCTCGAACGCTTTGAACCAAGTGACACTCACCGGCTGAAACATATTCCCGAAGAGAAAACACTATATTCACATAATATGTGCGCGTGTCTGTATGTATACTACGTGTTGTGTGCAGATTCTCAGTTTACAGTTTTCATCCTATAAATGATTTGGGGCTTAATGGCAGCGGCCGCTCCTAATAGCTGTGACGAATAACACAGCGCGCTAATTCATTCCTGCTAAAGGCACAATCATGTTCCAAGGGGGCTTTTTCGAAATGCTGCATCGAAGTGCTTTCATAAATCATGACGGGAAATGGATTATCATTGATTGATGACCACTGGAGGGCCTGTGTTGAAAATATAGACCATAAACAATTAACGAGGTAAATGGTTTGTTTGTCTAAAATCTTCGAGTGGTTCTATTTACCAGGAATGCATATTATATATATATATATATATATATATATATATATATATATATTATATATATATATATATATATATATATATATATAAGGTAAATTTGTTAATACTCACAATAGTATAAAGAGGGGTTTTTTTTTTGTTTTTTTGCTTAGAAAAAAATTGGTTTTTAATCAGAGAGATGAATGGATAAATCACCTTCAGTATTATTCCTTCATTAATTTACTCATTTTTTCATTCATCAATGTCCAATTCTGCTATATTCACATCGAAGCAGTTCAGTTTCTCAAATAAAATAAACAGGTCTTAAAAAAACTCAGGAAAATCGCAAAGCGATTGGTATTATTAAAGAAACTTACTGATCTTTTAAAATAGCTTGCATAGTTAAGTAAAGAAAACTTATTTCTTTTCATAGCTTCCTTTTATGAAAAAAAGTAACATTTCATTAACTGGAACTGTTTCAGATAATATTACTTAGAGTAATAATTGCAGATAAAAACATATTTTTTTAAACTACTCCTAAGAATACTAAAAAAAGTCAAACTTAGAAAGATAAGAAAATTTCGATTATAGAGCGAAAACTGACTTCAATATCAATGAAAATACACAGATAGTGTAAATAAGAAACATAGAACACACATACACGCACAAAAAAAATGAATCTGTACTGAAGGCATTATTTATTGTCTTACTTCTATCACTTCATAACAGTGATGAAGACTTATTTGCAAATGGAACTATTTCTACATAGAAGGAGAATCCCATTTTCAAAATGACGACTAATATTAACAAAAAACTTTGAAAAGGATATAACCAACTCAAATTCTATTCGTTATTAAACGATCTCTGATGGAACCAATCACGAATAATATTGTGCCTAGCGAATCTCCAATCTCCAGACAACTTTGAAAAAAATAACTTGCAAAGATTTCCGTGACCCTTTCAGAAGTCTCAGGCTCCTTTGATCTTTAGAATTTTTGTGCCCCCTAATTTCTTGCTTCCTTTCTCGGCCAATTTGGTTTCCAGTTTCTCGTAAGAAAATTATAGAACCCTCATGCCATAGTGCATTCATAAAAGCTTCATTAAAAGGGGATACAAAAGTTCACCACCTGGACACAGCTCTCGCGAGAGGAGAGAGACTGGTATGGAGCCGAGTAAAGAAACGTGGGGAGGGGGGGGGTGACAAGTTACTCATATCACTATAAAAATAAACAACTTTATTACCATTCTTCGGCGATTATAACACATAAAAGGGAAAAACAAAATACATAAGCATCTAACAATAGAAAAAAGGTTGAGGACATAGGTTATTTTTTTTTTAAATAAAAGATACGATTATATACACCTATCTAATCATGCATTCTCTAGTTTTTATACCTAGCAGTAATAAAATGTAAGGTGTCCTAAGTTTTACTACATAAAAGGTACTTTCTGAGATTATTCTGGAAATGGGACAGTCTACCAATTTCGTTTTAAATCACTCGGCAACTGATCCCAAAAATACTATCAAAAGCGTTTGAAAAGATCATGCAAGATTCATAGCTATTTTAACCTGTGATTCATATTCTGGGAGAGCTACTCACTTCATCGAAAGGGGCGATCATTGCCAACAGCTTTGCTCCGAAGCCAAGCTGGGTATTTGAAAACAGACCATTCTCAAGATAAGACAACTGATTAGCTACTGTTCATCAAGTGTTTTTCATAAAAATGCTGCCTTGCAAGTGGATTTTTTAGTCAAAGGAGAGGCCCACCGCCAATAACTATGGTTTGACGACAGCAAGAGCATGTGGCCGTTAAAAAACCCCTTGCCAAATAATTAACCATGCCTGATGTTGTAAGGAAAGGGCACCGGCAACCGACCCTTAGGCCCCTTTCACACTACCGATTTTTTTTCCGCACTAGAGGCGGTCTCCGTGCCGCAGGTACTGCAGACGACACCGCTCATTTGCGTGATCGCCGTCTAAGAGATTAATTTATTTAAATCTTGATGTCTTTTGCTCAACAATTTTTTACTCATTTTTTTTTTTTTTGTGATTTCATCCAAGCATCCCTTACAGTTTTCTATTTAAAACACAGCATACTTCTCTCCAAGCAAATGTAATTAAGTTACGACTTTTAATACTCCTTACTTTTATCCCATAGAACCGGTTTCGTTTAACTAAAGAAATGAGAAGCTCTACATCAATATTTTCATCCATATCCATATAACTGATATATTTTCATGATGAAAATCAATAACCTACTGTTGCTCACCGCTTGTAAAGGCGGAAAAAAACCGCCTGGTGTCAAGACGCGCATTGACCATGATGGCCAACTACAACCGTCATGCAAAGCGGCACCGCGACGGCGAAAATCTGCGCCGCTATTTGTGTGAAAGGCTCCATTAGGTTTATCAGTCGACTTGTAAGCGCGGTGCCGCTCCGCTGGCGGAGGGCGTTTATGAATTTGCAAATGGTTCGGACATCTGATGTGAATGAAGAATTGATATCCGTTTTCAATGATGAGTCAAAAATGCCCCGAAGTTTCTTCGGCTCAGTCTAGTTTTCTGTACAGCGTATAATCAAGGCCACCGAAAATAGATCAGATCTATCTTTCGGTGGTCTCGTTATAATGGTGTATGAGCCGCGGCCCATGAAACTCTCAGGTGGCAGTGGTGGCCTGTGTTTTTGCGTTGCAAGAAGCACGAGTATGGCTAACTTTATCCTTGAAAAAAAAAAACATTTAAAAAATAAAACTACTGAGGATGCTGGGTGCAAAAGGCTTCAATTTAGTATATTTGATGATTGTGGGGTGTATTATCAACATACCAATTTGCAGCTCTCTAGCCTCAGTAGTTATTAAAGTCTGAGGACGGACAGAAAAAGTGCGGACTGAAGGAACAAAGAACCAATTAAATAGTGTTATTTTACAAATACCTAAAAAAGTAAACAACCTTCAGATGACCATCATGAAAGAAAATCTTTTGGTGTGTCCTTTGAGATATTGGTGGAAGAGATTCTCAATTAGCGATGTTTTCAATCCACAATATCTATTTTTGAAAGCAATTCTGCGGAGAATTCCAGTGACGTCTGCCGAGTCCCCACGGCTGATTTCCTGTCACTTCGTTTGCCATGAAAGCAAAACTAAACTTTCTGATATAAACTTTGATTGTTTACTTTGTCAATTACCCAGCATTCACATGTACTTAACCTTATAGTATTTAAATGATTCAGCTTGGGTACAGTAACATTAATTTCGCCGAGCCGTTTAGGAAATGAATGACCGAACTGAGAATCGATACATCCACGACACTAAAGCCTGATATATCAAATTCCGGAGTAATGATGGATATCATAACGTATATCTCATGAATGTAAAGTTTATTTAATTGTAGTATCTTCACGAAATTGGTTAAGAACCCAATTGATGAAGTTATAAAAGACAAAGAATGCTTCTCTTGGTTTTCTTCCACTGCATCTATCGTTTTGTATTATTCCTGTACGAAAAGAGAGAGAGAGAGAGAGAGAGAGAGAGAGAGAGAGAGAGCCGAGAGAGAGAGAGAGAGAGAGAGAGCTTCATTCATTCTCTCTATAGACAGATACTTTGTCCTTATGCAGATTCGCAGCGTCGTTGATTTTCAGGTTCCTTGACATTTAATGCTGTCATTAGATCGCAATGAAATGGAGATCCTGCAAAATCCCGCTGAAGAAGAGAGAGACAAATTTTTCTGATGAGGGAAGGAAGATCTAATGTTGCCTCCAGAAAGCCCAGCGTCCGGCTTTCAGTTTAACGAAGAATAATGACGAGAGAAGGTCGTTTTCTTATCTGTGGTTAGCCGAGGGCAAATATCAAGGGAACTTATTATCATTTAATTATTATCATTATTAAAATAGTTTTAAGGTAATCATTGTTTGGTTATATTATCAGATTATCATATTATTTAAAACATTTTACAATTGGATTAATCGCAAACGTTGAAGCTAGAAATAGAAATAAAGGAAATTATATAACATTCATGTTTATAAAGACATTCCTTCGGTTGGAAAGGTATATCCACAATGATATGTCAGTGTGATTTTGTTATTTACAATTTGCTTTTGTTATTACAGTGTGTGTAATTATAGTCAGATTGACACGGAGGACCGTGCACGTCATCGAAAACTTTCTGCTTTGTATTTTAGATTAAAAAAAATCAAATAGACATATAAAAAAATCTGCGTTGTATTTTAAACAACAAAATCAAACAGACATATTATTGTGGATTTACTTTTCATTTCATTGACTCATGTAATTATGAGTTTTCTTTGGATTCCTTCAGTTACTATAACTGATTTTTCTCTTAACTGGAGCTCTAGAAGGAGGAGTATAATGCGCAGCTCTTAGAGAAAAAGTAGAGCTTCCAGAAGATGGTTGAACCTCTGGGACGAAAAAAAAAAAAAAAAAAAAAAAAGATATTGGTGTTGTGAGACGAAGAAAGGATTTACAGAAAGTCGGATAGCTAATATCTCCTGTCATCAAACAATCTTTTCTCAAGGATGTTGCCCACTCTTTCTTTCCCTTTAGTATCAAGAATCGTGTCATGTCCCTTCAATTTTACTGATGTCATTTGTCGAACTGCTTTTTTTTTCTTTTTTTCTTTTTTAGATACCTTTATCACCTTCTCCCTCGATAGGACACCAAATGGTGCCAGTGGTGTTACACGAACAATGTCGTTTGTAACTGTTTACGGACATTTTTATTCATTCAGGTGGTAGGTTTATATTTGGATTCACTCGAGAAAGTTTCCCATATGCACACATACGTACATACACATTATATATATAGATATATATATATATATATATATATATATAGATATATATATATATATATATATAATATATATATATATATATATATGTATAATAGATATGTTGTATGTATATAGTCTGGAACTTATTAATCAGGACTCTTCTCCATTTCCTTCCTCGTAAATAAAGATGCCAATCTTTGGCATCGAAATGAGAAGATATTGTCCACCGATATTGCTCACTTTGCGTCAAGTTCAGGCGAGATTCAAAACTATGTTGGAAAGTAGAGTTGCTTCTCCTTTCTCGTTTCTCGGCGTTTGTCCGTGTGTTAATCAACATTCTTTAGCAGATGCTCGTTTGTCTGCTGACATGGGTGCTTGGCAGAAAGATGTCCTTCGTTCTTCTTTTGAGCTGTTTCTTGTTTACATTCGTTTGGAAGTGGCGAGAATTATTAATGTACTCTTCAGACTTCAGAGCGCATAAAGTATGCAAACTTGTTTCAACAAAAATATTTAACTTTTCTTTAAAGATATTCTCTCTTTCTCGTTGTTTACATCTCCTCGAACTTCACTTTTAGTTGCAATGCTGTTTTGAGAAGGCTGGTCTTCGTCTTAATTCTATATGACTCTTTATGTAAACAAGTATATATAACTTATTTTCATATGCATGTCTTAGGAACCTTTGCATGAGAGTTAGATAAAGTCGTTCAACTCAGGACTTTTTTCTCACTTAATTTGAAAACCTCTTGACAGTCAGTCCCAGATTCAATTATGACCAACTCTAGTAGCTCCTCTTGTGCAGAGAAGCTGCTGCATAATGCATAGCAAAATGTATCTACAATGAATATGCCCCAGTACAGGAGCCATACGTTTCTGCAATGAATATCCACCAGTACTGCAAAAGGTTTCTGCAAAATGTTTCTGCAATGAAAAGTGCTGCAAAGGGTCTCTGCAATGGATATGCACCAGTAAGCAAAAATGTTTCTGTAATGAATATGCACCAGTACTGCAAAAAGGTTTCTGTTATGATTATGGACCAGTATTACAAAATGTACTACAAAATGTTTCTGCAATGAATATGCCCCAGTACCACAAAACTTTTTTGCAATGAATATACCACAGTACTGCAAAATCCTTCTGCAATGAATATGCCCAGTACTGCAAAACATTTCTGCAATGAATAAGCCTCAGTGCTGTAAAACATTCATTCAATGAATATGAAACAGTACTCCATGAGATTGCATTATTCAAAGGCCTTCTCCCCTCGCCCGCAACACCCCCCCCCCCCCACCCCCTCCACTCTCTCTCTCTCTCTCTCTCTCTCTCTCTCGTCTCTCTCTCTCTCTTCATACTGATATTCAGAACTTGAATTATTGAAAACTACACCACCTTATTACACACTGCCCCTGCACCCAACCTTCAACGTATATTTACCGGAAATTCTGACACTAAATTTCTAATCAAGGTGACATCAAACATACTAAAGACATCGTTTGAAAGTAACCGCCAGTTCGTGCGTGTGTGTGTGTTTGGTTATGTGAAAGATGAAAAAAAGGGGAAATCATAAAATCGGTGCATGAGGTCAGGCCATAGACATGAAATTCTTCTTCGTGGCTCCGTTTTTGATGACTAGTTGAAATCACAAGTGAGAAGAGACGGATCCCGCGTCATAAAAAGGATGATGGCAAACCGTTACAGGTAAGAAAAATGCAATATTTCCCTTCCGATATTGCATTGCCACCTTCCTCCCTGTCGAAGCTGAGTTTAACAATTTATTTTGAAGAAAAAGGTTTCGAAAAATGCTTTTGAAACATCCCACACGGTTTTATCGGTAGATTCTCGGGCTATGTTCTCCCCTAGAGCGCTGAGAATACCCCATAAAGGAATTTTCTTTGACAAGCATTTCACTTTGTATATAAATTTGACGTAAAAAACTGGTCAATTTCAAAAACTGGAACTGAAATAGACGGCGTTGTAAAATGTACTGGGATCAGTTGCTTATCTCCGATCTCTGACTGATCTGTTACTTGGTAGAAATTCGCCGTTTACGATTTTAACTATGCTATGCTGATTTTATATGTTTATTTTGTTGGGTCAATTAAGGGAATAAAAGAACCGTATAATTCAAGGCTGATATGCGTACTGTGTCCTCTCTGTCTGTTTTTTCTAATGAATAAAATAAAATATAGAGATGACAATTATGAAAATTATCCCCTGTACCTTCAATACCAGTGGAAATCTGAAACAGCGTTCTTCCGTTATCATGGCTCCTGCTTCCTTGCCTTTTCCCTTTCTCTCAAGACCAGAGCTATGTAGAACATTACGTTGTCTGTCCCCAAACTCTAGCTTAATAAAAGAGAAACAATCGAAATGACATGTAAGACCTCAGCTCCATTTAGACAATACTTTGTCTGTCTCGCAACTCTAACCAAACAAAACAAAAACATCAAAATGACAAGTGTCTTCATTCACCCAGAAGTTTGCTTTCAGAATGATAACTGAGCTTTCTGTACAGCGTACAACGCTGTATGAAACTCTCAGCCACGGCCCATGAAGCTGTTATTTAACTACGGCCCGGTAGTGGCCTTTTTGTTGGCACCGCACGATCATGGCTAACTTTAACATTAAATAAAATAGAAACTACTGAGGCTAAAAGGCTGCCATTTGGTGTGTTTGAAGATTGGAGGATGGATGATCCACCATACCAATTAGCAGCCGTCTTCCTCAGTAGTTTCTAAGATCTGAGGAGGGGGGGGGGGCGGCAGAAAGAGTGCAGAGGGACAGACAAATAGCCCTCTCAAAAGTTTTCTGGTATAGAAAACTAAAAATAACGTTAATGAAGTGTCCGAACGAGTGGTGGTTATGCGATGGTTTCAGAACAGACGGAGTATTGAGGCCCTCCAGTGTCGGATCGTGATATGATAATATGAAGTACGTATTCTGAATGTGAATTGATCGCTCATGTTTGTTTCTGGTCTCAGTGAATCTCGGGTTGTGACTTCAGTTGACCTCATTGCACATGATTCACTACATAGGTCAGCTTGGGAACATTATTTAAGGGTACATACAAAGACAACCTCCTCTGCGATCCAGGTCAAACCAGGCACCTTTAAGCAGACAGTCGGGTGCATCTTCCATCACGAGAGAGAGAGAGAGAGAGAGAGAGAGAGAGAGAGAGAAAGAGAGGGAGAGAGAGAGAGAGAGAGAGAGAGAGAGAGAGAGAGAGAGAGAGAGAGAGAGAGTTGAATCCCATTACCGATTCAGTATTCAGTCAAGAGACATGAATTGAAATATTACTCAGCAGCACAGGATTCCCATCCATGAAATATAATGCTACTCTAATACTGACAGCGCCAACAAACGAGAATTTGTCCATTTTCCTATTGAACTGGTCTACCTTTTAGTTTTAGTTTTCTGTAAAAGAAAATAATTGAGATGGCTATTTGTCCGTTCGTCCGCACTTTTTCTGTCCGTCGTCTGATCTTGAAAATTGCAGCCCTCTAACACCGGTAGTTTTGTTTTTATTTAAGGTTAAATCTATACATAATCGTGCTGCTGGCAACTATATAGGGCAGGCCACCACCAGGCCGTGGTTAGTTTCATGGCCACTGGCTCATACAACATTATAACAATACCATCGAAAGGTAGATCTATTTTCGGTGGCTTTGCTTATACGCTGTACAGACAATTCGATTCGCCGAAAAAAACGATCATTTTTTTGGACTATATATATATATATATATATATATATATATATATATATATTCTAGTATATGTATCATATATATATGTATAGATATATATATATATATATATGTTAATGTATTTACATATATGTATATATATAATATATTATCTATATATATAATATATATATATATATATCTGGATATATATCCAATATATATATATATAGGACACACACACACATATATATATAATATAATATAGATATATACATATATATATATATATATATATATATATATATATATATATATATATATATATATATATATATATATAATAAACCACGTAGAACATTAAAAAAGATAATGGTCCACTCGTCCTCTTTTTCTGGCTAAATAACTTTGGTCTTAAGCAAATCACTGTCATCAATTTAGGTGAAGTATCTATCTTATTTTTGTAAATAACAATGCTTTAAATGCTCCAGTACAATATCGGCCTGGAGGGAACCAGGAACTGGAATATTTACGATTCCATAATTCCGGAACGTACCGCAGCAGCGTTAGTGGGAGACCACTTTCTAATTTCACCTGAGATTTAATAGAAATTTTAGGATGACACCCACATTAGCGTGCTTGCAGTAACTTCAACGAATAGCACTCTTTTCTGTTCTAACTATTCATAATAAAATTCCCTCGTCTGGTTGAAGATGGAGCTATGAAGACTTAGTACGGTTCTCAAGAGTGAAAGTGGGGCGTTTTTGTCAAGTAAATAGGGCAAATTTGTGGCAGTTTCTTCCTCCTGTCTAACTGACCGTAAGACTTTATAGTCCTTATTGTGTCAAAATATATATCTATTAGTTCAGCATAATCTCTCATATTCACTTCGTTTGTCACTTTAGTCTAAATAATAATAATATAATAATAATAATAATAATAATAATAATAATAATAATAATAATAATAATAATAATAATAATAATAATAATAATAATATGAAACACCGACGAAGTAACAGAGAGGACGGAATTAGTAGAAAAGATTAGACAATGGATGGAGCCAGATACAGAGAGAACAAAGATCCCCTCCATGAAAGCCTACAACACCAAGAAAATTAAGGGAAAAAACAAGTGAGGTCAATGAAAATAATGGGCATAATTACACACCACCAGTATCACAGAAACAAATAACTTGGCATATGCAGGAGCAAGATTAGTAGCAGAATTGATGGGGATTCGAACACCAACACCACAGCACAACCAACCCAACAGAAACCAAAACAGCAACCTCCTTGGAAAAGGCGCCTGGAAAAGCAATCATGGTGATGAGATCTGACTTGAGTAAACTGAAAGAGATGACACAAAAAAGGCTAAGAAGCAAGAAACAGGGAGGAACTCAACGAGAAATACAAAGTACAAGAGAGGGGACTAAAAAACACAATAGAAGATGTAAAACAGAGGCTTAAGGCCCAAAGCACATAAGATCCAACGGTACATGAACAGGAATAAGGGATACCAATAGAACAAACTATTCGGAACCCAACCAGAAAAGACTATACTGTCAACTAAGAGGGAAGACAACACCCAGAAAATTCCTGTAGCCGAACCAAGTAGATACTCTGGGAAAACATATGGAGCAATCCGGTATCACACAACAAACATGCAACATGGCTCCAGGAAGTCAAGGAAGAAGAAACAGGGAGAATAAAACAAAGATTCACAGAGATCACGACAGACAAAGTCAGACACCAACTAAAGAAAATGCCAAACTGGAAAGCCCCAGGTCCCGATGAAGTCCATGGATACTGGCTCAAAAAACTTCAAGGCCCTACACCCACGAATAGCAGAACAAACTCCAGCATTGTATCTCAAATCACCATGCACCCAAAATGGATGACCACAGGAAGAACACCCTTAGTACAAAAAGACAAGAGTAAGGGAAATATAGCCAGTAACTACAGGCCTATCACCTGCCTACCAATAATGTGGAAGTACTAACAGGTATCATCAGTGAAAGGCTATACAACTACCTAGAGGAGACAAACACCATCCCCCACCAACAGAAAGGCTGCAGAAGGAAGTGTAGGGGCACAAAAGACTAGCTCCTGATAGACAAAATGGTAATGAAGAACAGTAGGAGAAGGAAAACCAACCTAAGCATGTCATGGATAGACTATAAGAAAGCCTTCGACTGATACCACACACATGGCTAATAGAATTGCCTGAAAATATATGGGGCAGAGGAAAACACCATCAGCTTCCTCAAAAATACAATGCACAACTGGAATACAATACTTACAAGCTCTGGAATAAGACTAGCAGAGGTTAATATCAGGAGAGGGATCTTCCAGGGCGACTCACTGTCCCCACTACTCTTCGTAGTAGCCATGATTCCCATGACAAAAGTACTACAGAAGATGGATGCCAGGTACCAACTCAAGAAAAGAGGCAACAGAATCAACATCTGATGTTCATGGACGACATCAAGCTGTATGGTAAGAGCATCAAGGAAATAGATACCCTAATCCAGACTGTAAGGATTGTATCTGGGGACATCAGGATGGAGTTTGGAATAGAAAAATGCGCCTTAGTCAACATACAAAAAAAAAACAAAAAAAAAAAAAAAGGCAAAGTAACGAGAACTGAAGGGATAAAGCTACCAGATGGGAGCAACATCAAACACAAAGATGAGACAGGATACAAATACCTGGGAATAATGGAAGGAGGGGATATAAAACACCAAGAGATGAAGGACACGATCAGGAAAGAATATATGCAGAGACTCAAGGCGAAACTCAAGTCAAAACTCAACGCCGGAAATATGATAAAAGCCATAAAACACATGGCAGTGGCCAGTAATCAATAACAGTGCAGGAATAGTCGAATGGACAAGGCAGAACTCCACAGCATAGATCAGAAAACCAAGAAAAACATATGACAATACACAAAGAAACAATGACACCCAAGAGCAAATACGGACAGACTATACATAACACGAAAGGAAGGAGAGAGGACTACTAAGTGTAGAGGACTGCATCAACATCGAGAACAGAGCACTGGGGCATATCTGAAAACCAGTGAAGACGAGTGGCTTTAAAGAGTGCATGGGAAGAAGGACTAATAAAAGTAGACGAAGACCCAGAAAATAATACAGAGACAGGACATGACAGAAAGAACAGACGACTGGCACAACAAACCAATGCACGGACAATACATGAGACAGACTAAAGAACTAGCCAGCGATGACAATTGGCAATGGCTACAGAGGGGAGAGCTAAAGAAGGAACTGAAGGAATGATAACAGCGGCACAAGATCAGCCCTAAGAACCAGATATGTTCAAAGAACGATAGACGGAAATAAACATCTCTCCCATATGTAGGAAGTGCAATACAAAAAATGAAACCATAAAACCACATAGCAAGTGAAAGCCCAGCAACTTGCACAGATCCAGTACAAAAAGAGGCATGATTCAGTGGCAAAAGCCCTCCACTGGAGCCTGTGCAAGAAACATCAGCTACCTTGCAGTAATAAGTGGTACGAGCACCAACCTGAAGGAGAGATAGAAAACGATCACGCAAAGATCCTCTGGGACTATGGTATCAGAACAGATAGGGTGATACGTGCAAATAGACCAGACGTGACGATTGACAAAGTCAAGAAGAAAGTATCACTCATTGATGTCGCAATACCATGGGACACCAGAGTTGAAGAGAAAGAGAGGGAAAAAATGGATAAGTATCAAGATCTGAAAATAGAAATAAGAAGGATATGGGATATGCCAGTGGAAATCGTACCCATAATCATAGGAGCACTAGGCACGATCCCAAGATCCCTGAAAAGGAATCTAGAAAAACTAGAGGCTGAAGTAGCTCCAGGACTCATGCAGAAGAGTGTGATCCTAGAAACGGCGCACATAGTAAGAAAAGTGATGGACTCCTAAGGAGGCAAGATGCAACCTGGAACCCCACACTATAAATACCACCCAGTCGAATTGAACGACTGTGATAGAGCAAAAAAAAAAATAAAATAAAAAAATAATAATAATAATAATAAAAATAATAATAGTAATAATAATAATATAGAATATTACAATAACATTCTGCAACCAGCTTATAATCTCACGTTGAAACGGTTCGAAAATCACACGCACACACATATATATGTATATATATGTATGTGTGTGAGTGTGTGCTCGAGCTTGTGTGTGCTTTCGTGTATTTGTGTGCGTTCGAGTGCTTTGACCCAACCATACCTATGCAAATTTCCAACAGCATGTGTCAGCCATCTCGAAGATGCCCCAGGACACCAAGAAAGAAAACGGCCATAATTTATTCTCAGTCTTTCATTTTTCTATGCATTTCTAACTTTGTTGACGACAGATCAAAAGATTAAATGCCGATACTCACCTCATCGCCCAGTGATGAGATGCTTGCATCTGAGAGGAGACCTTCAAGGAAAGTGATGCTGCTGCCGTTGTTTCTTTATGGATTTTCGATAGGCGGCAGCCATCCAAACAAGGAAGGGACATACTTTTGCGGCGGATGCGAGGGCCACTATATTCAGATCTAAAAGCCACCCCGGGGACCAGTATAAATCTAGAAGCGCCCCGAGGGGACTGAGGAACCTTCCTAAAATATCAGTGGGTGGCCCCTGACCGCCTGTGGTCGTATTTCGCCTTAACATTTGAGAGGGGGAACTCTGCAATGATATGCCGTTTGGAGAGGCGGTTTTCTTTCCCAGGTTGCAAGCGACATTTACCGTCTTACGCTTAAAGCGAGTCTTAGGTTTTTCGTTCGATGTAGCCTCCAATCACGAACTGAAATGATGTTCCTAATGCATAAATATAAAGAAGCATCACTGTTTATCTTTAATCCTTTGTGGAGTGCAATTTTGAATTTACCTTTTGTGACACAATCATTTCACCCCCTCAGAGTTTTCATCTTTTGCCTAGTTCATTGTAACCGCATGGTTCACATACTTCATCCACCATCAAAAAGTCTCACAAACAGACACAGTATGCATATTATATTATATATATATATATACACAACAGGAAAATGACAGTAACAACGTGTTCACCTGTTTATCATTCGGACGATTCCTGAATAAACAGAAGAAATTGCTTCGTACTGACCTTTTCCAAGTCATTTTCCTGTGGTATTTGGTTGCATAATAAAGTCACGTGCATCTCCTGTGATTTTTAAGCATATATATATATATATATATATATATATATATATATATATATATATATATATATATATATATATATATATATGTAATGAGAAGATTCCCTCATTATTCATTTGGTAAACGTGTAGCCTGAGCGTCAAGGCAAACTAATACACACAGCCCCTCTCTCTCTCTCTCTCTCTATCTCTCTCTCTCTCTCTCTCTCTCGGCAACTCCTCTCTCTCTCTCTCTCTCCAAGCGACCCGTCTCTCTCTCTCTCCGACAATCTCTTTCTTTTCACCTCTTTCTCTCCACTCTAACAGGTAACCAAAATGAGAGAGTTGCATCATAAGAAAATACATTTATTAACAATGAATAAATAATCAATTAATCAAGTCTTAAAAAAACAACACGTAAAATGTCTGACAGTATTGGGATGAGTCCAACCAAAAGTTCTATAATCCATCCGGGACTCTCTATCCCCCACCTAAGACTCTCGGTCCCCCTTTGCCAGAAAAAAGAACCCGTCTGTTTCAAAGGACACAGAAACACATCCCATAAGTACACACACAAGTTTAACAATCAGAGACTAAAGATTGGATATTACCACAAAAATGTCAAATAGATAACAAGCCAGTCTTCGGCTAAAGTAATTTAACTCACCCATGCAGCCGGACTATTTCGCACACTTAATAAAAAACCACTCCGAAGAGCACCACGGCATCCTGCCTTTCTTCCAAAGACGCCTCTATCGGAATCCCCCATAGACTTGGGTATCCAACATTATCAATAGAAGAGGCGCACACGCACATACGAACGCACACTTCCTTAAAGCGCCTCACAATACTAGCTGCATCCAGTTTCACAAAGGCACTTTGAGAAGAGTTTAATAAACTATCGTACAGTGACTTGTCCAACTAAGCAGTTTTTATCTCACGCATCCATAGAAACTCATGTTCAGCTTTCTCGGGTGTCATTGCTTTCTCCACTGTTTCTTCACATTCCATAGGTCACAAGCGAACATATTGGCAATATATTATTAATCAAAAACCCTAGGCCTTTCACGGCTCGGCCACTAACAACGCTAGCTCCCGCCTAGCAAAATAGCTTATATAATACAAAACACATTGGCCGGCTTAAAATAAAACATAAGTAATAACTGCACGTCTCTGGCATTATAAAATAAAGTCTGTTACGCTTTTATCTCCTCCAGAAATAATATACTTGTGAACATAAAAAATGCACCCATCTCCATAGGACTCGTAATGCAGTAATGCCACTCGCCTCTAAATAGTCACGAAACCAAAGAGAAAGAACCACAGAAATCTTCTCTTGTCTCGAGAAAACAAAAAACTCCCATAACCACAAAAAAAAAAGGTCACCCGCTAAAGATTAATTCCATCTCCATACATAAATATGTGACACCATATTAATAAGAAGAGCACTCCGGATATAAAAATATTTCCTCCATTTGGTTAAAAACCACTCCCCTTATATTTCTCCAATAGCCACATGTTAATAAAAAAAACACCACTCCAGGAATAAAGAATAATCACCTCTATTTTGGCAAATACAAAATATTTACCTCTATTTCACCAATACTCCATGTGGAATAAAACAAGGCTCCAAAAAATATATCTCCAAAAAGGAATATCAAAAAATGAAATCCTATCTCCAAAAAAATGTGCACTCAAGGCATCTAGCTCACACACTCACAAATATTGCCCCATAATCTCCAAATATGCATCTCCATTTGCAACAAAGATGGCTGCAAAATAATTGAACTATACATAGCTCATACCACTATTGGCAAATATCAAAAATGGCCAAAAATATATTTCCAATATATTATATCTCAAATTATAACTCCAAAATAATATATACCAATTATAACTCCAATTCTCCAGAGAATAACTCAATGTTATAGTCAAAAACTATAAAACTCTCTCCATTTAGCATAAACTCGGCAAATAAAACTGTCTAGAAAATTCTAGAAAAAATCACCAGTGTGCCACAACTCCTTATAACAGAACTCCAAATACACAGTGTCTAAGCAAAGACTTCTCCATATGTACTACAACATAAGCAATTAGAAAACTTAGCCAAGTTTCCTATCTCTCACAAAGTTGTCACAAATACAACAAAGGTATTATGCAAGAAACTTACAATTTCTGGAACACAAATATCCAGAGAAAAAATGTAGTATCATTACGTATGCATTCAAAACATGCAAAAAATTCTCCCGTAAATTTCTCTACAGCATCAAATAGCTGAAACACAAAAACGTTCCCGAACAATGACTCTAAGTCACGAACTGAGACATTGAAAAATATTCACGCCAACTGGAGAGAAAAATAAACTCAAATTCACCCATGATAAAAAAAAACTTGTGTCAGCGATGGCTAACTTCCAAAAAAGGAGAAAAGAAAAAATCAACGGCCCTGTTAACTATCTCTCGTGACTCACTAGATGTCAAGCAATTATCTGCTGAACTCATAAAAAAAAAAAAAAAAAAAAAAATTAAAATAATGTGTTGTTAGTTCCTCCCAAATTCAAAAAAGATGTCACCACCCTTGATAGCATTACAACACCCACGTATTAGTATATATAAAAAAAACTCAGTATCAGAAACATCATTATCACAAAATCACCAACATTGCTATCATCAAAATCACCAGTATCAGTATAAAAAAAAATATCACCAATGTTAATGCTTATCCATTCTCCAAAAATTCAGTAAAAAAATTCAGCAAAAATTCAGCAAGATTCAACACAACTCACCAAGATTCAGCCAGATTCATCAAGATTCAGCAAAACTCATCCCTCATGAATGACTGAAATATTCTCCAAAGTTACAGAAACTCAAAAAATAATTAAGACAAGACTTCTCCCATTAATTCATTGTAATAATTCTCCATGAATAATTATCTGTAATAATTACAAAATAATCTCCCATGAAATATCTCAAATCTCTCGTAAAACAAAGTCTCCCGTAATGATAATTATACTTAAGTAACCCTCCCGTGACACATCTCAAGTATAATAATTAATAATAATAATAATAATAATAATAATTCTCCATAGTAACAATTCTCTTGCAAAGATCTCAAGTAAGGGTGTAATTCAAATTGCATACAACAGTAATGCTGAATCTCATGACATACAATTTCTCCAGCATACACCACCATTGCCACACAACACCATTCACGGCATCGGGCAACACCATTCGGCACCATTTTCAAAGTAATCCCTCCAACACCATAAAAAAACAATAATAATCTGTCTCCCCTTTTGTGTCTTCCAAGGCATAAGGAAAACATACACCCATACAATGCATTTCAATTCTCTTTTTATTTCCTTTTCTCATCATCCAAGAGAGAAAAAAAATCTCTTTTCTAAAAAAAGACTCAACGGGCGTTTCACTTCATCAACTAATCAATCATCTGATGTCTTAGTATTCATTGTCAAGGCCAAACTAATCCCCCAATACCCCGACGCAAAGAAAAAAAAAAGGAGTTTACCCCCAATGAGAAAAAAAAAGTTTCTCCCCCCCAATGAGCATTGAAACTCCCCTCAGTCAAGTGGCAGAACACTCCCCCGAGGCATGCACCAGTAGTACCCATCTGAGGTATACACCAGTACCCTCCCCTGCACTATCTCTCGAGGCATGCCAGTAGTACGCTCGCAATGCGCCTCTTTGCGCCGGTTAGCAAAAAATGTGCTGAGCCCGTAAAATTCAGTGGCCGCTCTGTCTCCAAGCCAAATATGCTATCTAAGCACAGTTCACATGCATAAACACATCTCTATACACCCTTGTATTAGACAAAGACGAATACGTCTATCATAAACACGCGCAAATAAAGAAAACACGTCACTTTGCTACTATGGGGAAAGAAAAAAAATTTTTGACCGCTTGAACCAATCCCATAACCCTGAAATATTTAAAACAAACATACACTATATTCTTAAACACTCACCGTTTAATAACGGGAACAAAAAGAACTTGGAATTCGCGTAATGCACGGCAGTGATACACGCACGATTGTCTCGGGATGCACTTGACATTACACAAGCAAAAGTCACACTGAGTGTGCCCACTGCTCCTCACTTATTAACTGAAAACTAACAATTTAACAATTTTCCACAATCCCACAAAGGCTTTATTGTTCGAAAACTATCGCTAAGCCATAACCCCTTTATTTTCTAACTGGTCACCAATCTCTTCATTGGCGTTCCCAGGCATAAAAAAAAACTTTTATACCCCTTTTTAACCGCTGCCACCAAAACCTGTAATGAGGAGATTCCCTCATTATTCATTTGGCAAACGTGTAGCCTGAGCGTCAAGGCAAACTAATACACACAGCCCCTCTCTCTCTCTTTCTCTCTCTCTCTCTCTTTTGGCAACTCTCTCTCTCTCTCCAAGCGACCCTCTCTCTCTCTCTCCGACAATCTCTTTCTCTTCACCTCTTTCTCTCCACTCTAACAGGTAACCAAAATGAGAGAGTTGCATCATAAGAAAATACATTTATTAACAATGAATAAATAATCAATTAATCAAGTCTTAAAAAACCCCCAGCAGTAAAATGTCTGACAGTATTGAGTCACCAAAAAGTCTATATCCATCGGGACTCTCTGTCCCCCTAAGACTCTCGGTCCCCCTTTGCCAGAACCGTCTGTTTCAGACACAGAACACATCCCATAAGTACACACACAAGTTTAACAATCAGAGACTAAAGATTGGATATTACCACAAAAATGTCAAATAGATAACAAGCCAGTCTTCGGCTAAAGTAATTTAACTCACCCATGCAGCCGGACTATTTCGCACACTTAATAAAAAACCACTCCGAAGAGCACCACGGCATCCTGCCTTTCTTCCAAAGACGCCTCTATCGGAATCCCCCATAGACTTGGGTATCCAACATTATCAATAGAAGAGGCGCACACGCACATACGAACGCACACTTCCTTAAGCGCCTCACAATACTAGCTGCATCCAGTTTCACAAAGGCACTTTGAAAAGAGTTAATAAACTATCGTACATTGACTTGTCTAACTAAGCAGTTTTATCTCACGCCATCCATAGAAACTCATTGTTCAGCTTTCTCGGGTCGTTGCTTCTCCACTGTTCTTCACATTCCATAGGTCACAGCGAACATATTGGCAATATATTATTAATCAAAAACCCTAGGCCTTTCATATATATATATATATATATATATATATAATATATATATATATATATATATATATATATTATATATATATATATATATATATATATATCTATATATATATATATATATTGTATATATATCTATATCGTATTATAATATATATATGTATGTATAATATATATATACATATCCACATAACCTTACAGCACTTAATAATCGAATTGATATTGAGTCGCTGAAAATATTTATATTCTTTTAAACTAAAGCAATTGATTTTTCTATAGCCAAATGGAGTTTAATTTTAATTCCCATGTCCTTCATATAACGTGACAATGATGTCACGTAACATTACGTAGATTTCCACAGACATGTTCAATCCGAATTATTTCTCTTCGTTTTCACGGGATTAGATTGAAAGGAGCTTTGGATATTCTTAAGTAACCATCAATTTGGACTGAGCTCAGTCAAACATTCTTAGTAGACTGCGGCAGGAGAGACCTTGACCCGAGGAAATGATTCGTGAACAAATGAGACTGAATCAAGCTCTGCTGATATTCTTTTTACTCTATATGTCCGGTATAAATCTCCTTTGAGTTTCCTGGTGGCTACAGAGTCTCGCTCGAATGGGATTTACGCAGGAAATTAGAACATTGCTCACAGAGTTATTCGAAATACTGCTTCGGCAATCTTCCAGAGCGACAATTTGCTGTGAAATATAGAAAGGCATTTTTTCCAAAGGATCTCCTAGTTGTTAATGAAAAAAATGGGGCTTTTCTCCCGACACCTGGTGTATACCAAACCGACCTCTGTCCTATCACAAAAGGAATGTGTCTCTCGCAAGTGCCTTGGTCGGTTAGACCTGTGACATTCGTACAAACGAATGTACATGCTCGACACTCCCCACACTGCCTTGGCAATAGTACGAACAGCCTCCAGATTAAAATGCTTAAGCATCAGATTCCTACAGTTCAATCTGTCTCCAAGCAAGACACGATATGTAATTCACTAACACATCACACACTTGTAAGATATATATATATATATAATATATATATATATATATATATCTTTATATATATATAATTAGAGTTCAAAAAGCAATAAAATCATTTACGATTTTTTAGGTCCTTCTCTCTCTCCTCTCTCTCTCTCTCTCTCTCTCTTCCTCATCTCCCTCTCTCAGATCAGTGGTATAGCTAAATTAGATTTGGGAAAGCTCTGCCCCTCTCAGACTATGCAATACAAAAGGAAAGTAACCTTGTTTAAGTTTCTTACCCAGGAGGACCTACCGAACGGAATACGTGGAACTCGGCAACGTTTCTCAGTGGTAAAGCGATTTCCTTAAAAACCTGAATTTCGAACACCTTCAACGCTAGTCTGTTCCAAAAGAGAATCATTTTATCAGTCTTAGCTCTGTAGGTATCACAGTTTGATAAAAAATAGCAATTCCATGCATCTCAGGAAGGATATAGAGTGTCTCTTTTTAACGTCTAATTCTGGCAGTCTCAATGTAATTCTCAAAAATGATAAACACAGATAAAAAGATTTTTTTTAAACCTCTTTCTTATAATTCTGCATCATATTGGAAAGGAAATTACAGATCAGATATCATTCAGAGCATGTTGATCCAGTGGCAACTAATGCTTCTAATACGGTTTTCAATGAAACCAGACATTCCGTTTGCTGGGGTTCAGCAGGATGGTAACGTGGCAACGATGTTCTTGAAAAAAGTAACCCACAAAATTACTCAGTATAACCTGTTTACTTGTAAGTATTTACATATTTTACTCAACACTCGAGTACTGTAACTTTTGTGTAGTGGAGTTTCTTTTTCCCTATCTTCAGAAGAAAAATTGGAAATAAGTTTTTAATTTGGTCCGAACGAGGTTATTTTTTAAAGGAAGAGTTACTGGTGACAATTGTCGGCCAAGAAAACGAAAGCTTTACAGAATGAAGATGAAACGATAATCTTACAGTTATTCAGTCCTCAGTTATGTTTGGTGAAGGTTATGCTGTCCCTCACAGACCTAATTTATAGTGCTCGCAATTGTCAAGTCCGGATCTACATAAGGATGTCATAGTACATTTTATTACAAGTTTTTATTCACCTAGTTTCAGTCGAGTAATACCATTTAATGTTGCCAAATACCAAGACATTATTCGGGTTTATTCTTTACCTTTCTTTCCCCATGAAGAGAGAGAGAGAGAGAGAGAGAGAGAGAGAGAGAGAGAGTTTGTATCTTTGATTACAAATTTGTTTCACGTTTATATACACACTCACACACACATACACACACACACACACACACACACACACACACACACATATATATATATATATATATATGGATATAGATATATATATATATATATAATAATAGATATAGATATATATAGGGGGATGTAGATATAATATCGTCCTATAGTATATAGATATATATATTTAGATAATAAATATTTATTATTAATATGGTTAATATATAATAATAAAATATAAAGTATATTATATAGAATAATATAAAATATATATCTATATAGATATATATGATATATAATCTATTAATCTATATATATATATATGACTATATATATTATAAATATAATATATTAAAATATAATATATATCTATATATTATTATATATAGATATATATATATTATTATATATAGATAGATATATATATATATAGATATATATATATATTATATAGATATATTAAATTTATTTAATAGATATATATATATATATATCTATATATATATATATATATAAATATATATATCTTATATTATCTATCTATATATCTAATCTATATATATATATTATTATATATAAAATAAATAAATATTATTATTGAATTATAATATATATTGATAATATTAATATATTATATTATTTATAATATATATAAATATATATAATATCTATATATATTTATTATTATATCTATATATATCTATATATATAATAAATATATATATATATATATATCCTATCTATATTTTATCTAATATAATATATAATATTATATATTATATAAATATATATTAATTATATATATTATATTATATTATGAATATATATATATATATATATACTGCCCACTTGCATCTAATCGAATTGTCAGTTTTCGGTTTTGCTGAAAGCTTGGAGCGATTTTTCGAGACAGAAGAAAGAGGG
>NC_087207.1:99411495-99416495 GCF_015104395.2 Macrobrachium nipponense | reverse complement strand
GGTCGCTCTGTGCGCGAATTTGGATTTGTGCTTTTCTCAGTTTGAAGACATGCAAGGGAAGCTGGGCTAGGTGATTTAAATGCAAAATTAAGATCCAGAGAAAAAAACAAAGTATATACATGAAATGGAGAATGTCCAATGGAAACTGTTTGAAGGATGGGTTTCTTAGCTGGAAATGCATAGTTGCCACAGCAAAGCAAACCCAAATAAGACTGTTTGATTACGTATTAGTTCAGTGTCGATGGAAAACTAAGGTGTTGCATTTCATGGTAAGTGGAGTAATGGGTGACAGGATATGCGATCACTATTTGGTTGAAACAAAAGCCATGACAGACTTAAAGTCAAGTTGATTAACGCGGAGTGAACATTTTGCTGTAAGGGTAATCAAAGCGAGGGAGTTTGATGGAGACTAAATAAAGAAAACCTATGAGGATAAAGCAAATGAAAAATGGGATACAAGTATAGGCACAGACTTCGAATGATGGGGTTCTTGACCAAGTATCGAGAAGGCTACCAAATTTGAAACCCCCAGTATCAAAACTACAAAAGCACAAGCTAAGACGGAGGAAATCAATTGAATATGATCTGCACATAACCATCTTAGAATATATTAAAATAAAAGCACAGACGGAACATAAACTCACGTACTTACAACCAGATAGAATTATCATCATTATTCAGAAGATGAACCCCATTCACAAGGAACAGGCCCACCAAAGGGGCCACTGACTTGGAATTCAAGCTTCTAGAGAATGAGGCGAGGTGTTCATTCGAAAGAAATAGCAGAAGGGAATGGGAAATACAGAAACAGGAGATCACTTATTAAAAAGGGAAACAAAATTAACAAATCAGTAAGTATATATATAAAAATGTAAATAAATGATCACAATACATGGAAGAATTGTATTAGGATAGTAAAACATAACTTCTTCACTTGAGCTTCTGAAGTTCCGTTGCATGATATCCTCTGGGAGGCTTAGATGAATAAATAGATATATGTATAATGGTATATGTATTAGTCAAAACATCGTCCTCTTAATAACGAATGACAAGAGTTATTCCACTCTCATCTTCTGGTGGGACTTTTTCTTTTTTTTTTTTTTTTTTTTTTTTTTTTTTTTTTTTGTCCCAGCGAGAAGCAATAAGAAAAATTATTCAACTTTTTCAACTTTTAACACTGTCGCGCTCAGTCATAATAATTCGGAACGCAGAGACTGACGACAATAAGTGGAAATTCTGCAAACTTGTAAGACGGGTAAAAAAAAATTGTGGTTTGCAAACATTCGTTAAGTAGAACAAGTCCTTCAACTTGCATGGAATGCATATACGAAGACGACAGAAATGAAGTTATGACACGAGCAAGTAAATGGTGAATTACCAAATGAACAATGAAAAAATACATCTAAGAACGCAAACAATTGTATAACAACTTGATTCCTTTGAAGTTATCGATCAGCTAACGTGCAGAATCTACAACAGTCACAATAAAACAGACAAGAAGACAAAACAAAATGGGTGAAAATAAATCATAAGCAATGATAAAACAAAAAATATCCCTAACCAAAGACAAATATAATGCAAAAAATTAGAAATGTTACTACATAGGTATAAAATCACATTCGTAAATAAAACAAATTGTTGAGAAAGTGCAATGCACGAGTATTGAAAATTATGAAAGCGAAATATCAACTTAAAACAATAAATATCAAAATTAATAAAATTTGTAAGCGAAGAAATGTTTGAATCGAAAGTAAAGTCAGAATTTAACAGAAACATCCATCCATTCGAAATAAACAGAAACATCCATCCATTCGAAATAAACAGAAACATCCACCATTCGAAATCGAAAACGGACAAGGAGAACCCCAATTCTTTTAGTATTCAAAATAAAACAAAGGATACCAAATTACTACATAAAAATACAAGGAATGGAAGCAAAGGACCATCAAATGGATGAGAAAGAACCTTGCGGTGCATCGGCTGCAACCTTTGATACCTGAAGACTTCGGGTGGGTAAGAGAGGAAGAGAGAAATTCTGTGTTCGACGCCAAAAAAAAAAAAAAAAAAAAAAAAAAAAACAGAGAAAACAATGATGCAATAACTTTCACCTTTCATACTGCAGTTTTCTCTCTCTCTCTCTAAGGCAAAAAAATCTAACTTCTTATGGTTAGGTATCTAGTTCGACTTCTAATTTTTTTTTTATTTCTTATTTTTCATATATCCTATTCTATACTGTTCGATACAATCCCTTCTAATTCTATATTTACATAAAGCACAACAACTAAACTAAAAAACTGAGTTATGACATGTGACTACTTTTGAACATTTAAGAAACTGACACCAACTTCAGTCATTCCATCTACCAGGGATGAAGTGGTGTGGGATAGGTCAAAACCAGTCGCTAAAAGAAGAAAAGAATGTGAGGAAACGAAAAGAAAGAAGCGAAAGACGGAAGAGGAGAAAAAATACGGAGTTTTTACTCTGGTCTCATATCTCATTCGATTACTTGTGCCTCTACTTGAAGTTTATCATAATTTGTATTCCAGTTATCATAGAATGAAACAGAGCTAGAAACAAATACAACATCATGATCACTATTTGTTTAAGTTGATACGAATGTCAATTCTAGCAACATTTTCTAGATAATAGTTGAGGAGAAGCGAGAAGAATGAAATAAAGGAGAGCGGATGGAGAAAAAAATCGCCCCCAACACTTTTAGTAATTGGATTTCCCATCTGTTTCCACCACATTTGCAATTGGGACCCCCTCCCCCCTCCATCCATATACATACCCATACATACATACATACATAACATACATACATACATACATACATACATACATACATACATACATACATATATATACAATTATATATATATATATATATATATATATATATATATTATATATATATAATATATATATATAGTCAATAAACTATCTCTGCTTCTCCGCTAAGAGTCTGAAACTTCAAAAGTCTAAACCACAACCACTTATTATTCCTCACTTCCTGTGTCAGCTCAGTCATTCCAGTGAGAGAGAAACTTTCTCTTTATATACCTCAGAGAGAGAGAGAGAGAGAGAGAGAGAGAGAGAGAGAGAGAGAGAGAGAGAGAGAGAGAGAGAGAGAGTCTGTTGCCTATTTGTTTTTCTCTAAAATACTTTTATAGAATGGATTGGGGGGCATGACTATAAACTGCTATTTCGAAGTTTCGGGACATTAGGGGTCAACTATGGCATTAATCTCCTGCTTTTCACTTTCCCTCATTGCTATATCTCCTCATTCTACGAGGCCCATCAGTCAACAGCTCCGAAGACTCCAATCTACAAAAGCCTGTTCTTACATATGTTAATTTTTTCCTGTAACCTTCTCCCTCGTGAGTGGTGGGGCTTAAGTACTCTTTTGGTGAGAGACAGTATTTCGCTCCCTTATCTTTCCCCAGACTTCTGCTGGGTCGCCTTCCTCCTCCGCCACCAAATTGTATATATCTCATATACACGCCAACAAACACACTCATATATACATACATACATACATACATACACACACTTAAAAGAGGAAACGAAGTGGAAAGTCTAGGATAAACACAATACGAAAAGAAGCTAAACACCGCTCCCCCCCCACACCCCCACCCCAAAACGTCCCCAAGGAACCTCCCAAAACTCGGGAACAGTAACCGCCTCGAACACGGTCCTTTCAATGCATTCCAAGTATTCCCATCCATGCGAGACAAATTATCACAAACAAGAGAACAAACCACGAAGGCATCTCATACATGGCATGACCATTGAACACAAGCGAAAATGGAAATGGAATATAGAATTTAGGTCCAAGCCCAGGCGCTGGGACCTGTAAGGTCATTCGTAGCTGGAAGGGAAATTGGGCAGGTAGGTTTGTAAGGCGTAACAATAGGAAAACTTCGCAGTTACACCATGAAATAATTGTTAGGAGAGGGTGGACAGCAAGATGATAAAAATGGAGGTACAGTAGAGGGAATGAAAGGGGATGCAGCTAGGGGCCTAAGGGACGCTGCAATGAACCTTCAGTTATGCCTACAGTAAACCACGTGAGGTCCATGAACACGAGCAAAGGTATAAGAAAGCATCATTCTTTCGCAAGCTGTTTTACTTCGAATTCTCATCAAACTTCAAAAGTATTCGAGGAAGAAAGATTGGACTCCCTGGCTGATGACGGCTGTATTGAAATCAAAGCAAAAGATAGAAAAAGATTAACCGCAAATAATGAATATGGATTTGCAAGAACTGCTTGCCGTGTTAACCTTAGCCAGTGACAGCCCTACTGAAATATAGGGATGAACGTACTAAATAAAATTTAATGGCTGTTAATGAATGTGAGATTCGAAAAGAAAATCCAGAAAACGAGCTTTATAGCCACCGAGACACGGAATGATACAACTGACTGGCAAATACGAGGGTTGGAAGCATAAACAGGTAGTTTTGATATTATAGCTTGGCATTCCTGTACTTATGATAACGATTACGAGACAGACGTGACGAACAAAGGCAATATAAAAGATAATGTTATTAAAGATACAAGAATACTGTATAACCAGGAACTGGCATAATTTCAGTGATAAACGTAACTGTATTACAAAAAGTATGGTATGTTTCCCAAGCGCATCCTGCGCCTATTCATACAGTCAATTGTGTAGAAAATATTGGTCAAACTGAAATGGCAGCCCATCATGAGGATGGTCAAGTCCCTCGAACATGAGAAGGAAGACTTGAAAAGGCCAATTTAGCAGTGGAACATTGGAATATAAAATTTGGGCCAAAGGCCAAGCGCTGGACCTATGAGGTCATTCAGAGCCCAAAATAATGTTGAAACAATTGTTAGGAGAGTGGAAAGGAAGGTGGAAAGCAAAGAAGCGATGCTGCAAAGAACCTCAAGTAATGCCTACTGTGCACCGCGGTGAGACACACTGTCGGCACTATCCCGCTACGGGGAATTTTAGCAGTGACAGAAGAGTCTATAT
>NC_087207.1:99378995-99408995 GCF_015104395.2 Macrobrachium nipponense | reverse complement strand
CCCCCAGGGGCCAGTACTAAACACAGCGAAATAGGTATACCTATTGGATGCCCCAATCTCTAGTCTAGTGGATGTCGTCCACGCGGTTATGTTCCTTGCAGTCCGTGCGAACTGCTTCTGTAGAAATATCGCGATGAAAATCAGATAAGGAAATGCCGCAGAAAGATTCGTCACACAGTACAAGAGCTTGGCCTGACCAAAACACTTCACGTTCACAAGTCACAACTCAAGTCACAAACTCACAATTCGCGAAGGTTTATGGGTAAAGATGACGCTGTTATACAGTACTGTTACCTACGCTTATATAATTGTATATTTCTGAAAATGCAAAGTAAAAATATGTCAATACATAAAAAATATTATATGTATACTTGTTAGCATCGTACACATGTGATTCGACGATGAGGAGTTCAAAATATCAAGATACATAGATAATTATATCAATGATTTCATATTTTTTTTGTACAGAACGTACCAGCTATTATTGAAGAAAATGGGTATATTTAGTGGGGTACTCACGTATATTTCTCCACTTTCTATATTTGCGAATATAATGACACAGAGCGACAGATTGTCGCTCAATGTAGCTCAGAGGGTGATATCACGAGGAGATATCGAGGTACATAGATACATATTTGCTCTGATATGATATTTTTGAGAGAAAGAGCCAGTTTTTTTATCGTATATAATGCGTATTCTAATAGGAGAGAAAAGTATATTTCTCACTTCCACCCAAAAGTCATATAGACATTTTGCGATAATCATTCGTTCAGTGCCACTCACAGGCCAGTAAATGCGTTGAACAAATATGTAAAATAACCCCCTTTTTATTAGATTTTTTTTTTTTTTTTTTTTTTTTTTTTTTTTTTGCTCTATCACAGTCCTCCAATTCGACTGGGTGGTATTTATAGTAGGGGGTTCCGGTTGCATCCTGCCCCTTAGGAGTCCATCACTCTTCTTACTATGTGTGCCGTTTCTAGGATCACACTCTTCTGCATGAGTCCTGGAGCTACTTCAGCCTCTAGTTTTTCTAGATTCCTTTTCAGGAAAATCTTGGGATCGTGCCTAGTGCTCCTATGATTATGGGTACGATTTCCACTGGCATATCCCATATCCTTCTTATTTCTATTTCAGATCTTGATACTTATCCATTTTTTCCCTCTCTTTCTCTTCAACTCTGGTGTCCCATGGTATTGCGACATCAATGAGTGATACTTTCTTCTTGACTTTGTCAATCAACGTCACGTCTGGTCTGTTTGCACGTATCACCCTATCCGTTCTGATACCATAGTCCCAGAGGATCTTTGCCTGATCGTTTTTCATCACTCCCTCAGGTTGGTGCTCGTACCACTTATTACTGCAAGGTAGCTGATGTTTCTTGCACAGGCTCCAGTGGAGGGCTTTTGCCACTGAATCATGCCTCTTTTTGTACTGGTTCTGTGCAAGTGCCGGGCATTCACTTGCTATGTGGTTTATGGTTTCATTTTTCGTATTGCACTTCCTACATATGGGAGAGATGTTATTTGCCGATCTATCGTACTTTGAACATATCTGGTTCTTAGGGCCTGATCTTGTGCCGCTGTTATCATTCCTTCAGTTTCCTTCTTTAGCTCTCCCCTGTCATGTAGCCATTGCCAATTGTCATCGCTGGCTAGTTCTTTAGTCTGTCTCATGTATTGTCCGTGCATTGGTTTGTTGGTGCCAGTCTCTGTTCTTTCTGTCTTTCTGTATATTTCTGGGTCTTCGTCTACTTTTATTAGTCCTTCTTCCCATGCACTCTTTAGCCACTCGTCTTCACTGGTTTTTAGATATTGCCCAGTGCTCTGTTTTCGATGTTAACGCAGTCCTCTATAACTTAGTAGTCCTCTCCCTCCTTCCTTTCGTGTTATGTATAGTCTGTCCGTATTTGCTCTTGGGTGTAGTGCTTTGTGTATTGTTCTTTATTAATTATTATTATTATTATTACTATTGTTAATTTATTATTATTATTATTATTATTATTATTATTCTTTTTTAAAATAATACGTCAAGACATGTTTATCTAGACATTAATAGAAGTTTCAAATCCACCAATAACTAAAAACTCGATAAATTTCCGGAAAATTCGGCTTTGTCGCTACGCCCTTAAAGCTAACCCCTTATTTGGTAGGTTACTTCAAGAATGAAGTTACATAAATGGAAACTTTACTTAAGTCTATCTTAGTTTAACCGGACCATTGAGCTGATGAACAGCTCTCTTAGGGCTGGCCCGAAGGATTAGATATTTTTACGTGGCTAGGAACCAATTGGTCACCTAGCAACGGGACCCACAGCTTATTGTGGGATCCGAACCCCACTATATCGAGAAATTAATTTCTGTCACCATAAATAAATTCCTCTGGTTCCGTTGCTAATGGTAGTTACTTGAGGAAGTAACTTATGGAAGTTCCTTAAAAGATACTTACTGAAGTTGCTTGACGACGTTACTTATGAAAGTTACTTTTGGAATTTACTAGGAGAATCTAACCGTGGAAGTTACCAGAAGAATTCAACCGTTGGAAGTTTCTTAAAAGATAACTAACTGAAGTTACTTGAAGAAGTTACTTATGGAAGTTACTAGAAGAATTTACCTATACAAGTTACTTAAGGATTCTTATGGTAGTTACGTAAAGAAGTTACGTATGGAAGTTACTTGAAGAAATTACGTATGGAATATACTTAAAGTTACTTATGGTAGTTATTTGAAGAAGTTATTTATGGAAGTTCCTTGATGAAGTTACGCATGGAAATTACTTAAAAACGAAAATGATATATTTCCAATGTAGTTACTCGAAGCGAGAAAAGAAAGTTGCGCCAGGTTATCCTATTCAAGCTAAGCATTCATATGTATATTCTTATGACATTAGTGTCACTCATGATGAGAAAATTCAAAAGATTCCAGGGAAAAATCATAATAAATACGTAAATGAAAATAAAAAACAGTAATGAAAAGCAAATATTTTACAAGAGAAGAATTTTTACCCAATTTATACAAAAGCAAATGCCAAGCTATAATGCAAATTTTATACAAATCAAATGTTTATATACTAAAGCAAATTTTCAATAGGCAAAAGCCATACAAAACAAATATAACAAAAGTAAATGTTATATAAAAAGAAAAATGTTAAGAAAAGGTACAAAAATCAAGTTATACAAAATCCTACTAACCACGTAACCATCGTTCGAGCATCGGTCTATTATTCTGTTGACAATGATAGACGATGTGATTAGGTAAGGATGGCGTAAGACAAAATCAACATAGGCCTACACAGACGAATGCATCCCCTCCTCTCGTAATAAACTCAGCAAAAGCGTATTTTACCTCAAAACCGAGTAATGATAGTGATGGCTAATAAAGTTATCAGGAAACGCTAAGCCTAACTGAAACGCCAATATACTTTTCGATGAACACTGACTTATAAAGGGGTAGGATATGTTATTTATATTGTAATGTTTGTATGAAAAATACTGAATTTCTTCAGTTGAGTAAGTAAAAAAAAGAAAGTCGAAGCCTAGTCCTATAACACGACGCTGAATGACAGATTGACAAAGATCATTGTCATTCTTCTCTCTCTCTCTGTCTCTACATTCTTTTGTTTCTCTCTCTCGTCTCTTTCACTTTCACCCAACCCAGGAATTTTTTCTATCATTCAGGGAACTCCTCTACCCTAATTTCTTCGTAGTCACAAAAGGGAGAAGCCACATAACGTTCATTCATAACGACTAACGACGGCTGATGCACCTGTAGGAGCGGTTCTTTGTGGAGCAGTATGTCAGCAGCAGCAGCCCCCGAAAAGTGCAAGTTAGACATGGCCCTGTCTGCATTCCGAAGTTGGAGGAGGTCGATTGAGTGTTGGCTTCACCTTGAATAAATGGATGGGAATGGAAGCCATCATGCACCTGCGTCTCTTGGGCGAGGCTGAATATTCAGTGTTACGAGTTCAGCTTTTGTACATTTAGCATAATATTGTCTACAAATTCTGTAATTAAGCGGCAGGCCAGCCTCTATCACAATGCCCACCCTGCCATATTGGAGAATAATCTCTTAATTTTCCATGACAATATCTTACCCCCCAGAAAATGAATGTTCATAGGACATCAGACGAACATACTTTACAAGCTTGCGAACTTTAAGCCCCAAACCTATAAAGTGCTTGTAATACACCTAAAAAATACCCATTTTCGTGTACACTTTTAGGTTTGTGCAAGCCTTAAAGATGCTTGTAATAAACGTTGATAAACAAAAACTTTGAAAGAGCTTCAAAATACCATTGTATAATCCTTCAAAAAGTCCATACAGAACCTTAAATAGGCTTTATAAATGCCTCATAATTACCTATTAACTGCTTTTTACAAACGTTGTAAGGATATTAAACAATCATTATAGAGGCCTTGAAAATGTGTTTACAAGATTTACATGAACCTTGCAATAGCTTTGAATAATAATTTTCAAGACCATAAAATGAAAGTTCATATACCTTACAATAAATAACTCAGGCGAATGAAAGTTTTAATCTTGCTTATCATTTATTTTGCACTGACATGTTCCAGTGAGGACTAATTGTACAAGTAAATAGTCAAATACTGTGGCCTCTGTTTTGTATATAAATAACCTACACATGCACTTGATTGATTCTTACCTCAGTAACAACAACCTCATTCCATAAAAAAATTACAGTAAAAAAGTATATATAAAGTATGTATGTACATACATACATACATACACACATGAGACTTGTGCTAATGGACAGCTATTTTTATAAAACACACATACACATAAAATAGTCTGTACCATACTGAAGATTGCAACCACTTCGAATGATACAAACAAAAGATGAGAGATTCAAATATATCACATTCCACCAACCGCATGAACCATTTGTTTTGGTTTTATTTCTATTTTTCTTTTGGTAACAGATATATGCATGTACAAACACTGAAAATATACATGAAATAAACCTTATAAAATATGCCAACATGTAGATACATATATTTAAAAAAAAAACATAATTTGGACGCACACACTTCCATCTCCTTTCCTCTGTGGAGTCCTTGATTTCTTTCTCATAATTTTCACTATCTTGCTGTCCACCCTCTCCTAACAATTATTTCATGGGATAACTGAGAGGTTTCCCTCCTGTTACGCCTTACAAACCTACTTGCCCAATTTCCCTTCCAGCTACGAATGACCTTATAGGTCCCAGCGATTGGGCTTGGACCTAAATTCTATATTCCATTTCCGCTCGTGTTCAATGGTCATGCCATCCATGAGATGCGCTCGTGGTTTGTTCTCTTGTTTGTGATAATTTGTCTTGCATGGCTGGGGAATACTCGGAACGCATTGAAAGGACCGTGTTCGAAGCTGTTACTCTTTTCCGAGTTTTGGGAGGTTCCTTGGGACGTTTTTTGGGGGGGGGGGGGGGGGGGGGGGTTGGGGGGGGGGGGGGGGGGCGTGTTTAACTTCTTGTCGTTTTGTGCGTATGCTACACTTTCCACTTCGTCTTCTCGTTTAAGTCTATGCGTGAATGTATGTATGTATGTGTGTGTAGGCGAGTTTATGAGATATATACAGATATACACGAGTTGCTTCAGATTTTTCTCAGTGGACGAGTGATTTCCTTCTCCGTCTGCCACTTATCCTTAACTTCTCCTTGTGCGCTTCACGTAGTCATGTTTCTCGGTTTCGTCCTCCTTTATTCTGCTCAATCTTCTGTTTTAATTTCCTCTTCTTTCAAAAGGATCATCCGGATCCTTATCGTCCCTTTCGTCCCTTTTTTCCTTAAAGTCTCTTCCTTTCCATCATTGACTCCTTTCTCCCACCTTCGTCTTCTGACTCTTTTTCAACTTTTTGACTTATGTGATATTCTCGTTATCTCTTATTGTCTAGTTACGGTTTAGTCCCACCTTCCTCATTTTATTTTCCCATTCTTTGCCTTATTTTTTCCAATGGTGATTTATTCCATTCCCTGACTAACTCCCATACCTTACTTATTCCCATTCTTAATTTTATTCTGCAGTCCTTTTTTTTATTTCCAATTCCTGAACCATTCCCATTCCTGATTCCTTCATAGTCCATATGTATTCCCATTCCTAATGTATTCTCATTCCGTTGCCATTCCTTATTTATTCCAAGCCCTCAATTATTCCCATTCTTCATTTATTCTAATTTCTGTTTTATTTTAATTCCTGATTTATTCCCATTCCATATACCCCATTCCTGATTTATTCCTATTACTTCATACCCTATATTGCTGATTTATTCTCATTCCTGATGTATTCTCATTCCTCATTTATTCCATTCTTTATTTATTCACAATCCTGATGTATTCCCCCATTATTGATTTTCCCAATTCCCTCATCTATTCCCTTTTCCTAAATCATTGCAATTCCTCATCTTTCCCATTTCTTATTCTTTTCCATTTATTGACTTAATTCTCCCAGTCATGATATTCCTGTTTTAATATTCCCATTTCTACGATTGTCTTCATCGCAAGTGAAGAGTGCAACTACTCTCGCATATTGGGAAAGTGAAGGTTTCTACACTTTTGGCGGTTGTAAATGTTGCGTTTGTATGAAATTTGTAGTCAAAGTATTTCTGGACGCTGGAATAATAATAATTTTCTGTTTTCTATTTGTTCATTTCTAGAAGATTCTTTTTCTTGCGCTGGTTGTGTCTTGTGGTCTTGCGGGGTTTGGCAACCAGAGTCGGCAGACTGTTCTTTGTGGCTCTGCGGAGTATCTCCACTTTTCCACATTTTCCGAGTTCTGATACCCTATAGACTTAAGTGAAATCCGCAACAAAATCAGAAATTCGCTCAAGAAAAAATGTATAAGAGAGAGAGAGAGAGAGAGAGAGAGAGAGATGACCCTATGCTATAATATTTTTTCATTGGAAACCAAGATATATCTTCCCCAAAGCAACACACTATGGCAGCCTATACCTACAAACCGATGAAAAATAATCCGCTTTGATCAAACCGAAACTGACTGTATTTATTATTCTTTCTACAATTCCCATGGAAGCATTTATATTAGAACCGACAAAACCACAGTCGTTCATTGTTTGAGCGGTGGATAAAGTTTGTTTTGTTACTGAATGCAGCATTGAGGCCTTTTTCCCGAAGATTTTTTTTCGTTTTCTAGCCAATCCTAACGAATTATGTGGCATAAAAACCAATGAGCGCATTGAAAACGAATTGTGCCTATTTTTCCTCAACCTCTGATAGCATTGTTCATTGTGACTGTTGTCGTTTATATTTACAATACATAATTTAAAATCGATAGTATTTTCCACTGTAACTTTTCTTATCAGTGAGAAATCTGTTTGGTAATTGTATTATCACAGAAGTGACCAGAAAAAATGCGTGATGATTTTGATGAGGGTATCATATAAACTTCTTAATAAAAGATTTATGGAAAAAAAATTATATATGTGCTATTATTCAAGTAAAAGAATCTCGTATTTCCTATTAATTAAGAACAACACGTTGCTGAATAATGATTACTTCATTTTATGAAATCAATCTTTAAATGAATGAAAATTTTGTGTAGAAGAGTTTTACGTTTTAAGTACAGATTATAAACTACTAACAATATGAAAGGGGTAGAAGCTTATAATTGCTCTGTTTCGTGTTTTACTTATTTTCCAAATGAACGCCTATGAGAGAATAGAAGACTTATTATAATGGCTGGTAAGAATTTCACATTGTCGTGAAAGACAGTTCAAGTAATAAAATTCCACAATTGTATAGAGAGCATTTTTTTACCATAAACATTGATAAGGAACATCGTTCAGGCATTCGAAAGTGTTTGCTTTTGTATTTTATATAGCAATATAGTTGGCTATATAATTGTGGATTTTTATTAAACACAGTATAGTGTCTGTTAGTGTCCCGTAAGAGTAAGAGAGGCTGAAGCTCCAGACTTAATTAATTAAATGAAATGTGGGGCTTAGGATTAAGACAAAGCAGACCAAAGATGAATAACGAAATTTCCCAAGAGACCTTTGCGTCATGAGGCGTCGGGGGCTATGCTAATGATGCTTAAGACGTAGTCATATTTTCTCAAGGTGGACATAAATACACGAGAAGTCTGGGGGTTTTAACGCCCTTATATTTGGCAACGGAAATAATCAGCCATTCAGTTCTCTCTCATTTTGGGACCCAAGTGGGGATACAGTCAAGAGGTCCCTCGGGAGTTGCCGAAGATGTTAACCTAATTCGCCTGGTCCCGTTCCCTTTTCATTCTCTTTTCGTCCATCTTTTAAAGATTTTGGTGAACAGAAATTCATATGTTCTGAAATATTTGATACCTTGTATATCGAAAGATTGGGTTGATCCGATTAAACGATTTTGTTGATTTCTAATTGACAAATGTCAGGGCAATTCCGAGAGGCAGATTTATTAGGATTGAAAGATTCCAATAACTTCAACTGGAAGAGTTGGGTTGATGCAGATTTTTCTCGATGAAATATTTTCTATTGTTGTCCTACGGTTTTCGGTGGAAATAACTAGTTCTGAAGTGAAATGACTTAATTCGGAGAATTTACAGTCACTACAGAAACTGTTCATGTTATGATAAGATGTTCTAGACAAAATATTACAGTTGTCACCAAATTTTATCTGAAGCCAGTTTGGATACTGCAGTTTTTTTTATATAGCAAACAGTAAAACCTCATCCATCCATTCTCTCTCTCTCTCTCTCTCTCTCTCTCTCTCTCTCTCTCTCTCTCTCTCTCTCTCTCTCTCAAGCTGCCTGAAAAACGTGAGAGAGACATTATCTCGGGATACTTTGAGATCACGAGGAATATTACCTATTTCCGTTGTGCTGCAAGACTTGGAATATTCACAGGGCCATCTAGAGGCGACGCACCGGGGACATTTTCAGATCAAATCCTCCGATTCAATTGCTTCGCTGTAAAGTTTATCGGGCTGTTAAGGTACTGGGAACCTTCACTGTCTGGGAAATCACCTACGAGCGTAATATACTCTATATTCTAGCTTAGTGGAATTCTAGCAGTACCTCAACAATGATGTTATATTATAGTTTATAGAAAGGAATGTCTCCGTAAGAGTATATTTGGTCTCTCTCTGGGTTTAAACCATAGATTTCTTTTACAATTCGAATGGGGCATACCACCTGTTTTGAAGGTGATAAAGAAAATGATTTCCCATCCTAAATTTCGGTACCGTTTTTATTCAATTTCAAGAATTATTGGAATTTTAGAAGTGTATAGGAATTATGGTAAATTATTTCAGGAAGGTTATATATGAATGATGTTACGAAAAATATGAACAGATTAATTTGCCTGGTGATTTTTAATCTAACGTAATTCTTCATCGTACTAAATCAGATGATACGATGAAAAATTCAATATTCTTTCGCGATAATAGGAAAGGTCCGTCTTTTGTAGTTAGACGAAAATCAATGTAACTACGCCAGCGCTTCGGCCTCACAGAAAATGGCTGTTAACCTCAGATTAACCATCTCTTTCATTGTGTCATGAGAGAACTGATTCAGGTGCGGAGTAGAGTCTTAATTTCATGTTCCTTCCTTCACCCTATAAATATTACAGCCAATTGACGCGTTGTATTTTCATTTATTACCTATAATTAAGTAAAATGTTTTGCTGTTAATGAATTCACCAGATACTCGCTTTTATCCTAAGTATGTAACAGATGGGTTCTCCCTAACACTAAATCTTTTACACCTACCTTTCGATTGTCATTGTCAAATCGAGTCTGTGAAAATTTGAAGCATATTTCATGTTATTTATATATTATTTAAAGAGAGTGTAAAGGCAACTTGATTTTTAATGGGTACAGTTTCGATATAACTTGGACTCCATAATGCCTCGCGTTCAGAGCGCCAGATGATGTAGGTCCTCTTCCACGTGGACTCTGGAATCAAGAACGAAAATGATGATGCTGATCCTGTCACTGGGGGACTGTCAGGAAATAAGAAACTTATTTGCGAGTCGGCGCTGGGCAAGGGGAAATTGTGACCTTTTTTCGGAAAATGAAAGCTCTTTCTCTCTCTCTCTCTCTCTCTCTCTCTCTCTCTCTCTCTCCATAAACCATCTTACATAATAACAAGAGAAGGAAAGCAATGGAAGGTGTTTATTTTTCACGCTGTATGTACTTTCTCTGGGTGCGTTCTTTGTTATATTTGATCGCTGTCATCTCTTTGTGGCGAAAACATGATTATTCAAAAATGATTGATTGATTTTATTTTTTCTTAAATTAATTTTTTCTTAAATTTAAGTTGCCTATCTTAAAAATCTAGCATTAATGTTTTCTTCCTAAAGTATTATTTCTGCCTTTCCCAAAGTGTCATAGTCCCAGACTTATGATGATAGCTCCACCAATGTAAGGAGCAAATATTTGCGGATAAATCTGTTTCTCCTTTGACTCTATAATTCAGTGGTTCTCAATCTTTTTTTTTTTTTCCTTGGTGATGCCACCCTAATTAATGTAATTGAGATAAAATTACGGAGTTTTCAAGGTAAAGCGAGAAACAGGGCAGCGTTCCTTTGACTAATATTCATAAAAATAATAGAAGTTAGAGAATAGTAGAATTTGCAACGATTTGACTTCAGACGGTTCCTCGTCGTTAACGAACACTCTTTGATTGTAAGTCAAAGACTGTTGCCCTGAAACTGTTAAACAAGAACGATCGTTAAATTAACAAAGTTTACTCTTTCCTGTTATCCGCGATTGCCTTCGAATCTGAACCTCGAATGTCACCTGATCCGGCATATTTGCAGGCGTTGCATTTGTCCCAATAGATTCTCTCTCTTCTGTTTAATTAAGTGACGGTTTTTATCCTCAGTTCAAAAGACAGCTGTTTGATGCCGTGATTGGTTCTCATTGTTATTTACCGTTCGCTCTCTTTGGGGATATCACGTAATTTTCCTGCGCGGTTCTCTTTAACTAATATTCTTATTTTCGCCATTGTTCGCACTAACAGTGTTTATCTTACTCATTCCATAGTGATTGGGGGTTCCACTAATTTGGCGTTTACTAAAAATAGTCAATGTCATTTATTTATGTTTCATACAGTTACTGGTTTTCTACTAATTTGGTATTTACTAAGAATAGTCAATATTGAAAAGAAACCCACAAATTCAATTTGTAACTTGTTTACTTCTAGGTATTTACATTTAGTTTTACTCCACACTCGAGTACTTTCAGGCCCTTCTGTGGCCCATTCTCAAGAGATGTTGGGATGTTAGCCTGGGTCAAGGCCAGCAGTCTTCTGGAACTTCTTCTCGTTGTGCTGTCATTTATGCGATGGCTGTTCTGGTTTTCTTGAGAGTTGCCAATCCCTCTTGTCGCTCTGATATCCTGAGCTGATGGTCAATGGGATTCACCCTTGTGGTAAGGGTGTGGTCACCGTAAGTCTGTTGGGCAGGAAACCTAATCTCCAGGTCAGCAGGGTCAATCTTAGCTTCTTTTAATATCAAGCTCGGCTTATGGGATCTTCTGAGGTAAAACCTTTGTTTCCTTCAATTATTACTTTGATCTCTCTGATAAGCGCACCTTCTACTACCCTCCTGTGACTATGATTTAGCTCCTTTCTCAGAGGAGTGATGATAGGGAGTAATGAAAGCAAACTTGGAGATATCTTTGCCAAGGAGATTTAGTGTCGCTCTGAAGGGATTAAAAAGCTACAAGATATTAGAATTATGAAAGCTGACAAGGGGGTAGTATGTCATCATGAATAGCTCAGAATATAGGGTTAAAATGTACAGGCTACTAGATGATGAAACTACTTATGCTAAAATAGAGAATCCTCCAACAATCCAAAAGCTTCAGAATACCTTTAATCAGAATGTGAGAAAATAATCAGTAGACTAGGTAATGGGAAGGACATGCTATGCACTAAATTATTCTCAAGTAAAATTACTGAACTTGCATATATATATGGCAGCCCCAAAATACACAAGGAGGGCTGCCCTCTACGCCCTATTGTTTCTAGTAGGAAATCTCCTAACAACAAAACTTAGCTGTGTGGTTAGCTGGAGAACTAGGAATATACTTAGGTATATTTTCAGAATCCCATATTAAACATTCAGTAGATTTCATAGACAAAGTTAAGAAAAAGAATATAAGGGACACATGGTTAGTTTTGATGTAGTAGCATTATTCACCAATGTCCCCTTAGATAAAGTATTAGAATTCCTACAGACTAAACATAATGAGGGTATTTTCAATCCAAACATCGAAATAGGCGTCTTCCTTGAGTTGATCAAATTGTGTCAGTGATACTTCACGTTTGAGGGGACATGTTTACAAACAGAAATATGGAGTAGCTATGGGGTCCTCATTATCACCTATACTCGCTAACATCTATATGGAATATTTCGAAACTAATCTAGTTCCTAATGTGAATGTTCCTAACTTAAAACTGCAAGGATGGTGGAGATACGTGGATGATATTTTTGCTATTCTGCAAGGGATGGAAATAAAATAGAAACTTTTTTCTAGATGAGCTCAATAAGTTTGATAACAATATCCAGTTCACTTTAGAGAAAAGTAACAATAATAAACTGCCCTTTTTAGACATACTCATAGAAAGAAAAGAAACAGGATATGAATTCAGCACATATAGAAAGCCCACACATACAAACTCATATATTCATTTCTTCTCTTTTCATAGTCATGATATAAAAATAGGGGTTCTAACAGGTTTATTTCTTAGGGCAATGAGAACGTGTGACCCTTGCAAGATAGAGCAAGAAATAAATTACATCGATAAAAGCTTCGATGCATTAGCATACCCGGAATGGTTCAGAAAAAGGGCACTCACCAAAGCTAGAAAAATATTTTACAGAGCGAATGTAGAGAGTACATGGAATAAAGAAAACAAGAAAATAGTTGCCCTCCCTTTTATGCCTAATGAAACAAATCACTTCAAAAAATGAAAGAAAGTCAATATAAATTTGTATATACCTTTGATAATACCTTAAAAAACAAGTATGTAAAAAAATAAATTGGAAGGAGAAGACAGTAATACAGATGATGTAGCGGGGGTATACATAATCAATTGCAATAATTGTGGAGACAGATATGTGGGGGAATCAGGTAGGGGAATAAGGACTAGAGTCCAAGAACTAGAAGGGCAGTACAGCTTAACTCTCAGGGGAGTGCTATAGCTAAACATTGTTGGGAAAATGACCATAGGATGGATTTCAAAAACAGTAGGCTTATATACAAAAGCAACAAAATTAGTCACAGGAGGGTAGTAGAAGGTGCGCTTATCAGAGAGATCAAAGTAATTGAAGGAAACAAAGGTTTTACCTCAGAAGATCCCATAAGCGAGCTTTGATATTAAAAGAAGCTAAGATTGACCTGCTGACCTGGAGATTAGGTTTCCTGCCCAACAGACTTACGGTGACCACACCCTTACCACAAGGGTGAATCCCATTGACCATCAGCTCAGGATATCAGAGCGACAAGAGGGGATTGGCAACTCTCAAGAAAACCAGAACAGCCATCGCATAAATGACAGCACAACGAGAAGAAGTTCCAGAAGACTGCTGGGCCTTGACCCAGGCTAACATCCCAACATCTCTTGAGAATGGGCCACAGAAGGGCCTGAAAGTACTCGAGTGTGGAGTAAAACTAAATGTAAATACTTAGAAGTCAAACAAGTTACAAATTGAATTTGTGGGTTTCTTTTCAATCTTCAGAAGAAAACTGAAAGAAGTTTTTGTTTGGAATAGTCAATATGTTACTTATACGTTTCATAAAGTGATTGGGTCGTATACTAATTTGGTATTTACTAAGAATAGCCAACGTGTCACTTAAGCGCTACATAAAGCGATTGAGCTTTCCACTAATTTGGTATTTACTAAGAATGGTCAATGTGTCACATATACGTTTCATAAAGTGATTGGGTTTTCTACTAATTTGGTATTCACTAAAAAAGGTTTTATACCAAATTAATATTCAATTAGAACGATTCTCTACTAATTTGGTATTTACTAAAAAGGGTTTTCTACTAATTCAATTATTACTAAGAAAGGATTTCTACTAATTTAGTATTTACTATTAAGTGGCTCTTTATTCAGGTAAAGAAAATTGACAGGAGTGATGCGTCAGTTGGATGGGTGGATATTCTGGTTCGGACAGCCGATGTCCAAGCATTCATTGTTATTATTGGAAAAACAAATTCACAGTTATGTATAGGTACATATACATATGTAACAAAACTGTAAAGATAGCTTTTGGGAATTTGTACGTGGAACCGAACAGATTCCCCAAAAACTACCTGTAAACTTTTATCGTTAAATACATGTACATGTACAAAACTGGATTTGTTCCTGTAATTTAATGCTCGAGGTACTATGAGTATTTTATTATTGTTATTAATATTGATATTGTTTCTATTTCCCACTTATGTTGCCCGATTTTGTTACAGCTTCTGAGTATTCTATGTATTCGTTCTTTGTTAGTTACTCGATCGTAGACTTCTATTTTAGTCTGTACTGGCTTAATTTCTAAATAAAAAAGCTTTTATTTGTGTGTGGGCGTATTTGTGTATTTTTCTTTCTACCGTTGATTACTTAACGGTGCAAGGAATGCTGCTGGGTTTGTCAACAAAAAAACACATATGCTATTGCCATTATACATCATTAAAAGCGTTGTTCAACTGTAACTTCTAAAAGATATAATGATATCCACGTAGTCTTGAATTTGATATTCAACTCGAGGGTGATATTGCTTTTGGAGAAATATATTACCCCCGTAGTGGGTTACTTCTGTCACGTCACTGCACTTCATGTAGGCATCACTTAAGGTTCTTTGTAGCGTCTTCGGCCCTAGCTGCAACCCCTTTCGTTCCTTCTACTGTACTTCCTCTCTTTCTTACATCTTACTTTCCACCCTCTCCCAACAATTGATTCATAGTGCAACTGAATTTCCGTATCAGCGCTGAATGACCTTATCGGTCCCAGTGCTTGGCCTTTGGCCTAAATTCTATATCCAATTCAATTCAGTCCATGGGTGTGTATACTACTGAGATTTCATGCGCCCTTAGGAGACTTCCTGATCTTCACAAACATTCATTACTGCTTTGCAAATCTTAAAGGAACATCCCCTAATGTCAAATAATTCATGTCGCTGGGAATTTCAACAGAAAATTGATATTTTTCCTTCCCCGCAAAATTTTTTTGTCTCTATTTTCGAAATGAAAAGCGTTTTATTTTTCTCTACTTCCGCCAGAGGTCATATTATCGCAGGAGGAGTGGAAGAAGTTGCAGAATGTAAAAAGTGCAAAATTTCTCGGCAAGGAAGTTTTATTCAGATTGAATTACGTTCTCAGAGAATGTATGAATGCTGTCCAGTATTTTTCCCTGGGAAAATCATTCTCTCTCTCTCTCTCTCTCTCTCTCTCTCTCTCTCTCTCTCTGCCCCCGCCTCTCTCTCTGGACGCGTAATAAGATTTCTTTGTTCATATCAGAGCTTGTGTTTCACCATTGCTGAATGTCCGTATTGTAAGATGTAAAAATATTTGAATTATAGTGATTTGAAGTAAATAAGCAGAAAATTTAACGTTTTTATGAAACAGTAATAAGTTTATTTGTATTGTCACCCTAAAACATTTAATGTAAACACCTCTCTGTGTTCATCGCTCCTCACAAAGACGTCCAAGTCAATGAGATGGAAACTGCTGCTTAGGTTTTGATCTCCCTTCTGTGTTTGGTTTGTTTATGCACTGAATTCTGTCAAAATTAGAGGCAACGTTGTCCTGCTTGTGCTTTTTTTTTTTTCTTTAATGTCTGCGTATGAACAATGAAATGAAGGAATCTATTCACGGTCAGCCATAATAGAATCCCCTTAATGATCCAATACAAATTATTTACTTATAATTAAGGTCAGCATTCAATTGAATTCCTCTTAACGATCCAACATAAATTAATAAGGTTACTCTGAACATTCCAGTACAAAATTATTTGCTCATAGTTGAGGTCAGCATTTAATTGAATTCCTCTTAACAACCCACTACAAATTAATAACTCATACTTAAAAGAGCTTTGATGAAACAAATTCCTCATAACAACCAGTACAAGTTATTTACCCATAATTAATCAAGAAAATCATATTCCTCCCTATAAAGCATATAGAATCTACACACATACACACACACACACGAAAGAGTCCAATTTATCGCAAAGAAAGGGACTGCCTTGACGGAAAGGTCAACTTCAATTCGCTGAGTCGATCATTGAAAAGGCTTCGCCGATTCAAGAAATCGTCCTCCCAATCAATACATTGCAGGATACATGAGGATTGAAGGAGGAATAATGCCCCTGAGAGGAAAAGCGTCTCTTTGCTTTTCAATTGCACCTGGAGGGGTTTAGTCAGCAATCCATTGCAGCATTTGAATCAGTTTTACGTTTGGATGCGGACGACAAATAGGAATGAGATGGATCCCGACTGGGACACTTCCGATCTGCGTCCGAAAAAGGTTTGTTTCTCTCGAATATTGTTTCGATTGACTGGCGTCTGATAGCATGCGCTGGCTGAAGGCGTCGTCAAATTTTAACGGAGTTCTTGACGTTCTGTAAGGAATTGTTGTCCATTTCGGAATTTACACAATTCGATAATGAATCTTGATTCGCAAGTTGAACAACAGGGTAATAAAAGCGAGTTAGGGTTCTCTTTCATGGGTTTACTCGGGTAAGCAAAACAAAAAAAATAAGATAAAATGAAGTATATAAAAAAATTATTATTCAGGAAATATATTTGAAATTTAGCATTTAAAAAAAAGCCTATTTATTTTTGTACTATCTTCAAACGAATTAAGATTACTCATTGAGCAGAGATATACTCAACAATGGAATTCAAAGACTTCCTTCTTGACAATCTTAGAATCTTCAACATTCTCTAGCATAATTTGATTGTAGTTGCCTAATTATAAAGCGATAAATGGCAAATTACCTTACAGAAGCAAAGCAAAACATGAATTTTCGCTAAGTCTATAATGACACCTGAAGATTCATTACTTAGGACAAAATAAATCATAAATATATTAGCTCTCGAACGATAAAGCTTCATCATTTTGGTATTCGCGCCGATATATATATATAGTGTGTGTATATGTGTATATATATATATATATATATATATATATATATATATATAATATATATATATATATGAGTAGAGGAGAGAGAGAGAGAGAAGATAGAGAGAGAGAGAAACTCTTCAAATGAGGATCAGAAATGGAAGAAAACTCAAACTTTGTAGAAGGTTTCTTATCAATGCGAATAACTAACCTCAAATATTGTACCTTAAATTAGAGTATGTTACAGGATCTAATGTGAAGTGAAGCATACAAATGTTTACTGAACCTTGTTAGTAGTGAATAAACTGCTACAAAAACAAAGAAAACAATCATTTGAAAGGAGGTGGGGTGGGGGGGGGGGGGGGGGGGGGGAAAAAAGTGAAGACCTGTAGCTCGCATTTGTTGGGAATAGGAGTCTTTTGAGAAAAGCTTAACTATGATAAAAGAAAAAGAAAACATAGAAGCTAATACGCGCTTCTTTCACAGAAAACTACACTTACGTCAAAACTGAAGTATTTCAAGTGTATTTTCTGGTTATATTCTCTCTCTCTCTCTCTCTCTCTCTCTCTCTCTCTCTCTCTCTCTCTCTCTCTTTCATAGTGAACGGTCAGGACTTTTATGTATCCGAAGTACTACATGGGAAAATTGATGTTTGAAGAAGAGTGGGCCGTTAACGGGGAAATTCTTATGGGAAGTAATTCTCGATTTTGAATTTTGTTTCAGTCACGAGTTTCACATCACAACACTCGGTTTGCTCTCGGTTCCTCTCATCGCCGTCCACTGTTTTGCACTTATATTATTAAGGTCTTTTTAGATCACAGGCAACATCAAACAAGTAAAGAATGGGCCGAAGTTCCTACTACTCAGTCGAGTTTTTTTGTACATCGTATAATACTTAATGAAACTCTCAGCCACGGCCATGAAACATTCAACCGCGACCCATGAAACTTTCAGCCACCGCAGGTGGTGGCCTGCGTTGTTGCAGACACTATCATGGCTACGTTAACTTTAACGAAATTAAAAAATTACTGAGGGTAGATGGCTGACATTCGGTATGTTTGATGACTGGAGGACGGATGAAACATATCAATTTGCAGCCTTCAAGCCTCAGCCGATTTTAAGATCTGAGGGCAGACAGAAAAGGGCGGACGTACACATTTAAACATCTCGACAGTTTTCCTTTACAGAAAACTAAAAGTACTAGGTGGAAAAAGAACGCTATTGCTGTATACGATTTGCAAATCCAGCAGACAGGAATTGCATGCGAACTAAGGTCATACATCAGTCTAGTACGATCTTTATTGCTAAACCGAAATGAATCCGTGTATGACGATGCATCTTTATAGAGTATGTGTTGATTTAGGGATAACTTTTAAGATGAATACCATTACCCATATGGCGGGATATAGGGAGAAATGATATACTGTAAGGGAAACTAACGCAGGTTTCAAAAAAAAAACATAAAAAGGGAGACTGAGATGGCATGGATGTTCATCTGATCACTCCAAACAAAATACAAGAAGAGTATCATCGGAGATATGAGCTACCTACAAACGTTCATGTTCTGACTTTTCATGGTGGTGGCTGAATGAGAGAGAGAGAGAGAGAAGAGAGAGAGAGAGAGAGAGAGAGAGAGAGAGAGAGAGAGAGAAGAGTGAGTTTGGAATGAAGACGAATATTCAACTACCTCCTCAGAAGAGCAATATGCTGTAGAATGTGATGCAGATCTGTAGCTTTGCATATTGAAGGGCCTGCAGAGGCTCCGAGAGACCTGGTTCGGCCTCCCACACAAAGCATGAAATCTTTTAAGATGTTTTGAAGGGAATTAAATTAAACTTTGAAAGGAAAATTGCGTTTACGAAAAATTTTAGGGAAAGATTTTGTGGAAATATTAACGTAAAGTTAGTTGTAAGGAACCAATACATTAGATTTTAGTTCGTCAGCCAAGAATGGTTAAGGTTCCCGATAAACTTTCATATCTATATTCTCACTTGGAATTCCACTCAATATGTACGAAACTTTACCATCGTAGTAGCCTCTCTCTCGTAGTAGCCATCTTGCTGGTGAGACGTACCCGCGTGAAGTCAGATTAATCAACAGATATCACAAGTTTAACATACGACTAGAATTTGAGAAATATCTAGAAGTGTTCGTGAACTATCGGTTGATAAGATTAGTGTGAAAATAGTAGGATAAAGCGTCTTCTAAGTTAGTTTATCAAGTAACTACTATAAATCAGAACAAGATGGCAGTAAGTTCCACTGCGGGAAGAGGTGGCGTAATTTGGCGTGTTTAGCAGATTCGCAATACGATGAGGTAGCAGGAGGGAACTGGCATTTCTCATCTATGAAATCAGCAACAGTCCTAACCAAAAAGATACAAAAGCATTCATAGATATATTAGAAGGATATAATCCTTCAACTGGAACAAATCTAATGAAAAACATCTTGAAAATAATTGAAGAAGTTCCAAATAAAATCCAAGTGGTCAAGAGACTCATAAAGAAAATATACATAAACCAACATATTTCCGACAAAGAAAATGAAGGTAAGTGAATCTTGTGAATATCCTAATTGATGCATTAGGAAAAAGAATGCCAAAAGCATGCAAACTGTGTAGGTTTGGTATAGCATAGTCAATCCACAAAACCTAATCAGAAAATGTGCTGCATGCAAACATTCCGACCCATCCACAGTGTCTGAGGTAATACAAGATTTGAGAAAAGATACAAGAATTTTTTGGTTCAACAAAATGTCTATCATGGATAGACAATGTTATTAAATCAAGATTGAATGTACAAATAGTTGAGGATGAAGAAGAAGAGGAAGAGGAAGAGAAGAAGAAAAAGAAGAAAGAGGAAAACGGAAGAGAAGTAAACAAAAATGAAATGACAGAAAAAAATAAGGAAAACAAAGAACAAGATAAAAGTATGGATGCAGAGATACTCATTGATACTACATATGAGGCAATAAAGCAGCATACCTACGAAGAAATAAATTACGATATGACAACAGAAAAGCAAATCCCGAAGAGGCTCTACCCAGATCTATACAATGACGGGAAAGAGGAAAAAATAGACAAGAAAGACAAAATCAGCAACCTTTTGAAAAGAGGGAATTGCAGATTTGGAGAAAGATGTTACTACAAACATCCTAAGATATGTCAAAACTATGAAATATATGGTAAATGTGCATACTTTAGATGGATATGGGGATGATTGCAGAGATCTGCATCCAAAAATATGTAAAACCTAAAAGAAGGAAAAGGATGTAAGTTCGACAAAAAAATGCAAATATATGCACCCTGTAGCCATGAATCATAATCAAATAAATAACCAACCAAGTAATAAAATCCAAAATAAGAAAGAAACAAATAAAGAGAGAAATCAAGAATATCAGGTAAAAGAGAAAAGCAAACCACCAATGAGATATGCAGAGGTGTCAGCAAAAAAATTTCAAAGCATCAGCTCCGAAATTCTACTCAAGAGATAATAACTGTATTTTATTATGCAAGAGGATATTGCAGAAACGGAGAAAATTGCAGATTCAGACACAAAATGAATAATTATGATGAAGGAAGATCAAATCATTATGGAAAAAGTTGGATTTTTTAATGTCAGAATTTCTGGAAATGAAAAAAAGAACAACATACCAGAACAGGAAAGAGACATGGAAAATCCTTATTACTACCAGTATTAAATGAGGAGAAAACACGCAAACCATCATAGTGATGAATGCGCAGGGTTTAGTTACGAGTAACTCAAAAAGAAAAAATAGAGTACTTAGAAGAACTAACCCAAAATGAAAAGAAAATAGATATAATGAATATAAGTGAAACCTGGTATTCCCAAGAGACTGGGAATGATGATCAAATAAAAGGGTTCCAAACTTATAGATCAGATAGAAAAAATAGGAATCAAGGGGGAACCGCAATAAATGGGAAAGACAAAAAACAAGGAAAAATATATGAGAAATATAGTAACTCAGAATGTGAACTAATAGCGGTAGAATTTGAATCTGAAAAATTGATGAACAGTAGTATATAGACCTCCTAATACTAAAGAGTTTGAGTTTGACTTAATAATTGAAAAATTGGATGATATATGTAGAAATCACAAGGACTGGGACTATTCTCCTATCTGGTGACTTCAACTTCCTTTCGTAGAATGGAAAGAACGAATAGGAGATTGTGGTTGTACTTATACATATAAAAAAGAGAGTAATAGTAGTGCAGAAGATAAGAGGCAATTGAAAAGCTATTAGATATGCTACTAGAATACAACATTTCAACAAATAAATCACCTGCCAACAAGAAAGGAAAATACTTTAGACCTAGTATTGTGAACGAGATGAATTATGTTAAAGAAATAAGTAGTTTATAATGCGAGTATTTCAGACCATAATGTCATAGAATTAACAGTTCATTCCAAAGCAAGTGAAAATAGAGATAGCAAGAAAATGAAAAAGAAAAATGGGAAGGATATGGAAATACAACTTCTACAGTAAAAATATAAAAATGGTCAGAAATAATGAAGAATTAAACAAAGATTGGGATAACATTTTCGTAAGTGATGACATAAGGGTAAATACGGAGATATTATATAAAATATTGGAGAAAATAGTGGTAAAAATATACCGAAGAAGAAAAGTAAACATCATTCATGCTACCAAGAGACAGAAGGATCTTGTTCCAGAAAATCAGAAAGTGGAAAAAAAAAAGGTCTTGCAAAAGAAAAAAAATGCATGGAAAAGTTATAGAAATAAAAAGTAAGATAGAAAATGCAGAACAAAAGATTATACAATCAAAAGAAAATGAAAAACGGGACTGGAAGAAAAACCCTATTAAATATCAAGCAAAACCCAAAACTATTATACTCATATGCGAAGAAGATGAATAAAAGAAGAATAGAAATAGGCCCCACTGAGAATTGAATGGGAGATTAACGAATGAAAAAAAAGGAAATTTGCAACATACTGGCAGAACGATATAAGAGAGAATTCACCCCTAGAATAGATAATGAAGATAATGATATAGAAGTAAGGGATGAAAAATAGTAAGATGAAAATTTTAGTGAATAGTTTAGCTACTAGATATAATGAAGCTGATATTGTGCAGGCTATTAATGAAATTAAAAATGGAGCTGCTGCAGGGCCTGATGGAATTCCTGCTATTTTGTTAAAGAAAGTAGTTCATTCTATCGCAAAGCCACTTGCAATATTATTAAGACAAAGTGTAGATACAGGCAAGATTTATGATGAGCAACAAATTAGCATATTACCCCTACTTTCAAAAGTGGGATCAAGACTAGAGGCAAGTAATTATAGGCCTGTGAGTCTAACATCACATATTATGAAAGTGTATGAAAGGGTAATGAAGAAAAAATATTATGAAACATTTAATAAAAAATAATTTGTTTAATAAAGGACAACATGGTTTCGTACCCGGAAAAAGTACACAAACCCAACTGTTAGTCCACCGTGAGAACATATTCAAAAATATGAAAAGCGGAATGAAACAGATGTGGTTATTTAGACTTTGCAAAAGCTTTTGATAAAGTAGACCATAATATATTAGCGAAGAAAATTGAGAAAACACAATATCGTGGATAAAGTAGAAGATGGTTAAAAGAATTTTTACACAACAGAAAACAGATAGTTATTGCAAACGACGAGAAATCGGATGAAGCCAAGGTAATATCCGGTGTGCCGCAAGGTACGGTGTTAGCTGCAATACTGTTTGTTATTATGATTGAAGACATAGACAATAATGTTAAGGATTCGGTAGTGAGTAGTTTCGCAGATGACACAAGAATAAGTAGAGAAATTACTTGTGATGAAGATAGGAACGCTCTACAAAGAGACCTTAACAAAGTATATGATTGGGCAGAGGTAAATAGGATGGTATTTAACTCTGATAAATTTGAATCAATAAATTATGGAGACAGAGAAGAAAGCTATATGCATATAAGGGACCTAATAATGAGACCATCACAAATAAGGAAGCAGTTAAAGACCTTGGTGTGATGATGAATAGGAACATGTTATGCAATGATCAAATAGCAACTCTGTTGGCAAAATGTAAAGCAAAATGGGAATGTTGTTTACGGCACTTTCAAAACAAGAAAAGCTGAAACACATGATTTATGCTTTATAAAACACTATGTTGTAGTCCACTTGAATATTGCAATATGATATGGTACCCACACTATCAAAAGGATATTGCACAAATAGAGAGTGTACAAAGGTCCTTTACAGCTAGAATAGAAGAAGTTAAGGACCTAGACTACTGGGAAAGACTACAATTCTTAAAATTATATAGTCTAGAAAGGAGAAGAGAACGCTACATGATAATTCAGGCATGGAAACAGATAGAAGGAATAGCAGAAAATATCATGGAACTAAAAATATCAGAAAGAGCAAGCAGAGGTAGATTAATAGTGCCCAAAACTATACCAGGAAAAATAAGGAAAGCACACAGGACATTAATCCACTACGCACCAGCATCGATAATGCAGCGTCTATTCAATGCGTTTGCCAGCTCATCTGAGGAATATATCAGGAGTGAGCGTAGATGTGTTTAAGAATAAGCTCGACAAATATCTAAACTGCATCCCAGACCATCCAAGATTGGAAGATGCAAAATATACCGGAAGATGTACTAGCAACTCTCTGGTAGACATTAGAGGTGCCTCACACTGAGGGACCTGGGGCAACCCGAACAAGATGTAAGGTCTGTAAGGTCTGTAAGGTAAGAAACTAAATCTACACACACACACACACACACATATACATACATATATGTTTCTTTCTTCTTCTTTCTTTTTCAATTCACTTACAATTACTTTTCTGTGAAGATTATTTAAAGATATCATTAGTTTCTTGGGAACGCAAACCAGGCAACGGAAAAGTAAAAGCAATCAGTTCTCCTTTCGGTATTCAGAGTTCCAAGGATCTATACATCTGAGACAGGATGATATTTCCATCAACCTCAATATTTCCACTTGTTGGAAAACCTGAGTAATCCATGTATTTGCGTCTACGTAAAATTGTAAAATTATATATATATATATATATATATATATATATATATATATATATATATATATATATATATATATATATATAGAGAGAGAGAGAGAGAGAGAGAGAGAGGAGAGAGAGGAGAGAGAGAGAGAGAGAGATATATACAGCAGAGAGAGAGAGAGAGAGAGAGAGAGAGAGAGTATCAGCGTGCGTAGACCTTTCTGCGAACGAGATGAACAAAATAACTGAAAGAAAATATGAATTGAAACTGAAAATGAAAAAAGGCGCTTCCTCGGTCAAGGCTTTTCAAGTCGAGTACTCTGGATTTATTGTAAACGGATTGGCTGTGACAGTTACCTATGGAACGGTTTCCCCAATTCCGGGGGAATTCCTTCCCTTATACTATGGTACATACATAGCCTGATGCATTTCGTCGAACACTTCGTCACTACTGCTCTCTTCCCCATTGAGGCAAAGCACATGCTATCTCATTCAATCAACGTTTGTAAGTTTCTAGATTTGCTTGATAAGGAAAACTCTAAAAAGCTGGTGTTTATAAAAGTACACAAGAACCAAGAGACTAATCGATGATGTCTCTATGCGTGAAAAAGAGATTGGTGGAATGAAATCTAACACTGAAAATTACGGTGACCTGAGAAAGTGTGTGCGCGTGCCGTGTATATATATATATATATTATTATATATATATATATATATATATATATATATATATTATAAAGATATATATATATTATATAATATATATATATATATATATATGTAATATAGATATATATATATACTTATATATGTATATATGTATAGTTATACATCTATGTATATATATATATATATATAATATATTATTATATATATATATATATATTTATAGATAGGGTATGTGTATATATATATATATAGATTATATATATATATATATATATATATAATATATATATATAATATAATATATGGATATCTGTATGTATGTAATACGTATGATACATGTATAGTATATGTATATACGTATATATATATATAAACATATATATATATATATCAGATATGTATATTTATAGATATATATAATATATATACCTATAATGATGATATACCTATATATATGTATAATATATATATATATTATATCTATATATATATATATATATAGATATATACGTATATACACATACATACAATGTATACATACATATACATACATATATACATATATATATATAAATATATATATATATATATACTATATATATATATATACTATACATATATATATATGTATATATACATATAATTGTATATATAGATATATATATATAAATATATATATATATATATATATATATATATATATACATATATATCATATATTTGGTGTGTGTGTGTGTGTGTGTGTGGTGTGTGTGAGTGTTTTTGTATCATTACTTGTGCATCTCTGAATAACCAGTGAAATAAACATCCCCACCTGCATTATTCATAGAATACATAGGCCTTTCTATAAAACTGGAAATGAATAAATGTGGAGGTTAGCCAGTTCATTTCTATTCAAAGTTTTTTAAACGGTGTCAGTACAAAACTTGAATCAAAAGCATAAAATCTTTTGGCCGCTAAATTTACTTCTAATGAACAAGTACTAGTCACCCATTATTATTATTATTTTTTTTTTCTCTCTCTGTATCACAGTCCTCCAATTCGGCTGGGTGGTATTTATAGTGTAGGGTTCATGGTTGCATCCTGCCTCCTTAGGAGTCCATCACTTTTCTTACTATGTGCGCCGTTTCTAGGATCACACTCTCTGCATGAGTCCTGGAGCTACTTCAGCCTCTAGTTTTTCTAGGTACCTTTTCAGGGATCTTGGGATCGTGCCTAGTGCTCCTATGATTATGGGTACAATTTCCACTGGCATATCCCAGATTCCCGTTCTTATTTTCTATTTTCAGATCTTGATACTTATCCGTTTTTTCCCTCTCTTTCTCTTTAACTCTGGTGTCCCATGGTAATTGCGACATCAATGAGTGATACTTTCTTCTTGACTTTGTCAATCAATGTCACGTGGTCTATTTGCACGTATCACCCTATCGGTTCTGATACCATAGTCCCAGAGGTTGTGTCGTACCACTTACTACTGCAAGGTAGCTTATGTTTCTTGCACAGGCTCCAGTGGAGGGCTTTTGCCACTGAATCATGCCTCTTTTTGTACTGGTTCTGTGCAAGTGCCGGGCATTCGTTTTGGCTATGTGGTTTATGGTTTTATTTTTCGTATTGCACTTCCTACATATGGGAGAGATGTTATTTCCGTCTATCGTTCTTTGAGCATATCTGGTTCTTAGGGCCTGATCTTGTGCCGCTGTTATCATTCCTTCCGTTTCCTTCTTTACCTCTCCCCTCTGTAGCCATTGCCACGTGTCATCGCTGGTTAGTTCTTTAGTGTGTCTCATGTATTGTCCGTGCATTGGTTTGTTTGTACCATTCCTCTGTTCTGTTTGTCTTTCTCCTGTCTGTATATTTCTGGGTCTTCGTCTACTTTTATTAGTCCTTCTTCCCATGCACTCTTTAGCCACTCGTCTTCACTGGTTTTCAGATATTGCCCCAGTGCTCTGTTCTCGATGTTGACGCAGTCCTCTATACTTAGTAGTCCTCTCCCTCCTTCCTTTCGTGTTATGTATAGTCTGTCCGCATTTGCTCTTGGGTGTAGTGCTTTGTGTATTGTCATATGTTTCCTGGTTTTTCTGATCTATGCTGCGGAGTTCTGCCTTCGTCCATTCGACTATTCCTGCGCTTGTATATTGATTAACTGGCAACTTGCCCCCCCCCATTGTGTTTATTGGCTTTTTATCATATTTCCGGCATTAGTTTTGACTTGAGTATCGCCTTGAGTCTCTGCATATATTCTTTCCTGATCGTGTCCTTCATCTCTTGGTGTTTTATATCCCCTCCTTCCATTATGCCCAGGTATTTGTATCCTGTCTCATCTATGTGTTTGATGTTGCTCCCATCTGGTAGCTTTATTCCTTCAGTTCTCGTTACTTTGCCCTTTTGTATGTATATTAGTATATATTATATATACATATATATATATATATATTTATTATATATTATCTTATATATATATATATCATATATTATAACCAGAATAACATACATACCGTGTTTATACATACATATACCTTTCTTACTATGTGCGCCGTTTCTAGGATCACACTCTTCTGCATGAGTCCTGGAGCTACTTCTGCCTCTAGTTTTTCTAGGTACCTTTTCAGGGATCTTGGGATCGTGCCTAGTGCTCCTATGATTATGGGTACAATTTCCACTGGCATATCCCATATCCTTCTTATTTCTATTTTCAGATCTTTATAGTTATCCATTTTTTTTCCCCCTCTTTTTCTTCAACTTTGGTGTCATGGTATTGCGACATCAGTCTATTTGCACGATCATCACCCCTATCTGTTCTGATACCATAGTCCCAGAAGGATCTTTGCCCGATCGTTTTCTATCACTCCCTCAGGTTGGTGCTCGTACCACTTATTACTGCAAGGTAGTTGATGTCTCTTGCACAGGCTCCAGTGGAGGGCTTTTGCCACCGAATCATGCCTCTTTTTGTACTGATTCTGTGCAAGTGCCGGACATTCGCTTGCTATGTGGTTCATGGTCTCATTTTTTCGTATTGCACTCCCATACATATGGGGGAGAGATGTTATTTCCATCTATCGTTCTTTGAACATATCTGGTTCTTAGGGCTCCTGATCTTGTGCCACTGTTATCAATCCTTCAATTTCCTTTCTTGAGCTCTGCCCTCTGTAACCATTGCCATGTGTCATAGCTGGCTAGTTCTTTAGTTTGTCTCATGTATTGTCCGTGCATTGGTTTGTTGTGCCATTCCTCTGTTCTGTTTGTCATTATTATTATTATTATTATTATTATTATTATTATTTATTATTATTATTATTATTATTTTGTTCTAAAGGGTCCACAATAACACAAAGTGTAAAAAGTCTGTGTATAATTTTGAAGACTTTACAGAAAGCTTTCGAACCCTTCACTGGGTTCATCTTCAGTCCAAAAGAACAAAAAGTTACGGACAAGTACAGAGGTAAATTAAAAAAAAACAAGAGTCGTTGAAGATAGTTGACAACGGTCGTTAGCTTGTTAATGGGCCAGGTGAAGAAAGAGGGTGGTTAACAACAACTAGGTGATACCCTCTCCCCTATCAATCCTTCTGGCTGCAATCCTGTTGGATCTTCGTACAGGTTGTTGCAACATTACATGAAGTCCTTCATCCAAAGGGCGTAGATTGGGCACCGTTATCAGACTCCCCCGTGGCAAGCGGTTAACCTGGCCCATTAACGAGCTAACGACCGTGTCAACGATCTTCAACGACTCTTGTTTTTTAAATTTACCTCTGTACTTGTCGTAACTTTTTGTTCTTTTGGACTGATGATGAACCCAGGGAAGGGTTCGAAAGCTTTCTGTAAAGTCTTCAAAATTATACACGGACTTTTTACACTTTGTATTATTGTGGACCCTTTAGAACATTATATATACTCTCGTGATAGAGAGTTTTTCCCTATTATTATTATTATTATTATTATTATTATTATTATTATTATTATTATTATTATTCAGCAGATGAACACTATCCTTATGGAACTAGCTGAAACCACTGGGGCCTCTTGACTTGATATTCAAAGTTCCAAACAATATAGTGTTAATTCGACAGAGGTAACAGAAGGTAATGGGAAATACAGAAAGTGGAGATCCGTAAATAAGAATGTAAGTAAAATGTTCAAATACAAATTGAATTGTATTAGGGTGTAACGCATTGCATCTTCGCTTGAACTTCAGAAGTTCCAATTGCACCACATCCTCTGGGAGGCTGTTCCAGGGTCCAGCGGTGTGAGGAAGTAAAGGACTTCTGGAACTGAGAAGTTCGACAGCGAGACACATCTAGAAACATATAACTCCTTGGCAAACAATGTAAATGCACACTGCCTTTGGAAATAATGCCTCTAAACAATACACCGAATACTCCATGGCAATTGGTGCAATAACAGTTTTTTTTAATAGTTTTAAGTAATTAAATCTCTTTCAGTGAGTATTGGAAAAGCCCTTATTTTCTTGTTTATTTTCTGTTTCTCAAGCAAGTTTTGTAGTAATGATATATCTGGCCGACTCTGTCCAACAATTCATATGCTCACGCATCCGCTTAAGTTACTGATTTTGAAAACAACATAATTCGAGTATGCTCAAGGTATAACTTCACTGTATATATATATATAAATATATATATATATATATATATATATATATATATATATATATATATATATATATATATATATATATATATATATAGTATATATATATATATATAGTATCATAAGTATTTAGCACTCTTGTCCAGACATATTTCCTATGGGATTAGACTTGTCGTATAGATTATTTTTTCACTAAAAACAAACTTAAAGACCCAATGTGACCTAATTAAACTTATACTATAAGTCCTTTTCAATTGAGGAAAAGATTTTTGTTCATATGAAAAACTAATTACAGTATTTTTTCAGTAAACTATATCAAGGGGTTTTGGACATTCTCTCTCTCTCTCTCTCTCTCTCTCTCTTCAACATGTTTGTCATATGAAAACTTATATGCAGTATTTCAAAGTAAAATATATTACAGTTTTTTGATGCTGGAGAGAGAGAGAGAGAGAGAGAGAGAGAGAGAGAGAGAGAGAGAGAGAGAGAGGGGTGGGAAGGCGTTGGCCAGATAATGACGCCACACGGGCTTACCGATCCTTAGTCTTTGCGTTAATTGTCTCAGTTTTGTATTAATGGCAGCCTACCAGTAACCTTATTATTCACCAGCGTCAGTT
>NC_087207.1:99373995-99376495 GCF_015104395.2 Macrobrachium nipponense | reverse complement strand
TGGGTAGTTTTTACCAATCCATTATTATCTTTTGTTCGCCCCCATTGCTTTATTATTCTCTTTAATATCACGCATTTCCTGATAATTTGAACTCAAGTGACAAACGAATTTACCGAACAGTAACCACACTTGTTTTCAGTCAAGAATTCTTTTGAAAACGCATTATTTTCACAGCTCCTCTTATTTGCCTGTGTTAAGAGACACATTTCCCCCCCCCCTACCATAATCCCTCCCTCCTTCCCTCTCTCCCATGAACAGTCTTCTATTCGCAATGAATTTCTTCATATGAACAGCACCTTGATGCAATGGAATACGACATAAAGCTAGTTATGGTAGAAATGTTATTGGACGCAAATCAGGGAGACAAGACGCCAGGTTTGTTAGATTTCGCTTAAAAAATGAAAAAAAATTGGGCGTCTGTTCCTAAGGGATCCAACTCCAATTTTCTGAAATTTATAGGTATAGGGAAAACAAGGGAAATGCATCAATTTAGTATTGAGATTTCCACAAAAAAAATATGGGCTCTTTCCTCTTCAGTGCCTAATCAAATACGGATCTGTTTTATATGAGGCAAATTCGTTTCATCTCTCTCGGGAGGTTTCATTGGGGCCTTCAGTATACAGAAGAGGTTTCTCAATATGGCTACCACAGTGGTCAGCCGATTTGTAGGGGTAAGTAACTCAACTTTAAGAAACCTTACCTAACAAAAGTATTTATCTGAATCAAGTTAAAGATATTCAGGGTTCATTAAATTGGTTGTATAATTTTGAAGCAATTGACGAAGTACCTTGATATTGAGTGCTTGTTTATTGAATAATTCGGCTCATCTTCCCAAAAGTCCTCCATGATATGATTATTTTTTGTGATATTTCTTGCCTCGACTTTTTTATCACTCGGCATTGAATTACTTTTTCTTTGCTGTTATTCTCTAGCATACAGGAGGGAAGAAAATCTTTACTTATTTATTTATAGTTTTTTTTACTTCAGTAGGTGGGGTTCTTCAAATTTTTTAGACTGCCTTTACTTGTCAGGAAGCTTGAATATCAATTCAATGGCCCTTGTGGTGGGCTTGTTCCATATGAATAGGGTTCCTCTTCTGAATAATGAAAATAATAACAACAATAATAATGGAGAAAACAAATCCCACAGTTATGTAAATGTACATATATTTAGATTTAAAAACTGCAAGGATAGCTTTCGGGAATCTGTTCAGTTCCCCTTATCATTCTGCTTGAATGATAATAATAAAAGCTTCAATGAAAGATCCTTTTGACATCCTTGTCTAGAAGCGTTTGCCTCCTCTCCTTTAAGCCTCAACCTTCCATCAGCTCCCGTCAGTTTCTGAGAGAATCCAAATGTCTTCTGCACTGCAGGTGGGATTTCCGAAAGCATGCTCAGGCGAATTTGTTCCTCTTCAGTGCAACACATCTCGCGGGATTTATTGTGCAAGATGACACTGAGCCATTTGGGTATAAAGGAAAGATATCCCTTCCCTTTCCGGGAAGGTTTTATTCGAAGGCTTCAGATGGAATGATTCTTTCCTGGAAGACGACAGCTGAGGGAAAGAAGAGGACGAGTCTGGAAGCTTGTAACCCCTTCATTGACAAAAGATACAGAAGACGTTTCGGACTTTGTTATTCGATTTGGTGATTAAGAATTCCTTATCGTTAGCCAGGTTTTAGTGTTTGTATGGCTCTCGTTTCTGACTATATATATTATTACATTCATTCCATATCTGCTGTCCTGAACTTGTAATGTTTATTTCTCAAGTTGAAATGTCTACAGTGTTGGTGCTTAGACCATTTAGGTGCGTGTGGTTAGATATTTATACATAATATTAAATCAAGGAAGAGAATTGAACCCATGAAGTTTTAAAACGTAGGCAAACCGGAAAATAAAAGGAATTTTCTTGTGATATCGTATTTATTTTTACGGCTACTAGTGAGATCACCTCAAAATTAGCTGCTTATATGATGCAGCTCTCTCTCTCTCTCTCAACAATATGTAGACACTCCTCATTGCGAGTTGAGGAGGAGGAGGAGGAGGAGGAGGAGGAGGAGGAGGGAGGAGGAGGAGGGGAGGCGGCGGCGGCGGCTATCCTTAGTCATAAGCAAGGAAATTAGTGGTAAATTATAGAGGATACAACTGAGCACAGACCGCTGGAATACGCTGAGATTCCTATTTTACTGAGTTAATTTATATGCCCTTGTCTGATTATATATAGAGAGAAACCCAACACACACACACACACACAATGCTTCTCTGAGAAAGTGACTCGAATATTTTTTTTTTAAAGATAGTCTATCTGAAATTATGCCGAAGTGAATTCTTTTCTTCAAAGAGAGAGAGAGAGAGAGAGAGAGAGAGAGAGAGAGAGAGAGAGAGAGAGAGAGAGAAAAGAAAAATTATATCTGACATTTTATGTACAAGGTAATTAGAGAATTTGTCGCATTCTTTTGTATTCACGAGGTGTGAGTCACGAAATTCGAGATTCCATCGG
>NC_087207.1:99356495-99363995 GCF_015104395.2 Macrobrachium nipponense | reverse complement strand
GTGGTGGTTGAGTAGAGAAAGAAAGAGTAAGAGAAAGGAGTAAGAGAGAGAAGAGAGAGAGAGAGAGAGAGAGAGAGAGAGAGAGAGAGTAGACGGGGTGTTAGGTAGGAGAAAGATGGGAAAAGTGAGAGAATGAGAGCAGAGAGAGAGTTGGTATTAGTGAGAAGCAAGAGGTTAAAGAGACAGAGATTGTTGGAAGAGAGAGAGAGAGAGAGAGAGAGAGAGAGAGGAGAGAGACGAGAGAGAGAGAGAGAGAGAAGAAGAGAGAGAGAGATAGAGAGAGAGAGAGAGTTTATCAGTTGTCATTCAGAGTTATCCCAAGCAGAGCTGGGTCGGTCAGCTGGTGACAATGAATTGCTCTCAACTTACCACTGTATGTACCAGTGAATGGTGGCGCTAGCATCCTCACACGTAAGGGCTTGCTAATACCCCTTCATATTTGCGCGTATGAGTCTGTGTGCATGTGCGTGTGTGTTTGTGGGTATGGAAGCATGCAGATTATTACACTGAAACTTATAATCGGTAAGCTGTGTTGCAACTTCTTTGGCCGTAGTCCAAAGGCCACACTACGTTTAGTTATTTTATGAACGATAAAGTTTAGCTTCATGTAGCGCAACAAACGTTTTAATTGTATTTCGAAGTCATGTCTAGATATTACATGAAAGGAGTTTGAGATTTATGTTTCCAAAGATATTACATGAAAGGAGCTTGAGATTATGTCCCAAGATATCACAATAAACGAGTTTGAGATTATGTCCCAAACCCTTTTTTAAGCCTTCTTATGGACCACGAGTGAACATTTTTTTGTTTTGTTTTGCTGAGACACACTGAGGGTAATGAATTGAACTTGCTATTAGAAATTTACGTTGCCATTTCTTGATTACAATAAGAAGGTGTACACTTACTAGAAGTTAATTCTGTTTTTAGGGTTTAGATGAATTTTCTTTAAATGTAATCTTTGCTGCTCTTGTGTCTCTTGACGCCTACAAGGTTTAGGTTTGACAAGGAATCCAAACGTTTTAGGCAATAAGGTGTTTCGTTAATTGTAAGAGTTAAAATAGCATCTTTCCTCACACTCATCATTACCAAAAGCTTTCCAAAGAGTAGGCGACAGTGTGACGATTATGTCAAACGCTGAATCGGAAGTCCCTTGCATATTCAGCCAAGAAATCAGTATTGTTTTACTATGAAGGACTAAAAGCAACAATAACGTCAATAACAAAGACGTCATTGGATATATTGTATCGGATATATGACTTGTTTTACTCATATAATTTTTCTAGACTAAATCTGATATTCGTTGACCACAAGTACTAGTGGCCATTATTGCAGTGACTTTATCCTTGTCTTACCATTTCTTCCATTCTATTCCTTGCCTTTTTTGGGGTTTTAATATTAAAAGTAATCTTCGGCAATCTGGGGAATCAAGCACCAGCGACAGTCTGTGGGTAATATTTTGCAGTTGTTCAGCTCGGGGTTAGACTCCGTCCTTCAACCCCTTGGGTAAGTTAGCAGGATGTAAGATTTCTTATGGACAATACCGTCCAAAATGAGGATAATAATCGTCATGTTAGTCGGACGGAGAGATTTACTGGCCCATTACTGTGGTCTCAATTCAACGCGTGAAGGTCTCACCAAAGGAGATGGTTAACAAATGTAATTACAGATGCTACCAACCACCTCTGCTTGGGAGCTTCTCGAAAACCTAATAGAGTTTGTACTCACAGATTATAGGACACCAAAAGATGCTGAGTAGTAACCACAGGACAGAACACAAGGAAAATCAGAATATGTTACTATGAGCCAGAAACCGAGGCAGCAGTATTGGTGGTCTAAATGCACAGCATTTCCTCAAGTCTAGGTAACTCACTTAACTTACTTCCCTCTAGGCAAAGACTCGACCAGCCATACTCATAAGACCCTCATCAGTGCTACATAAACATACCCATACCATATCCATTCCATACTCATACCATATAACAATTCATACATACCCATCCCTACACCCATACCCATACCCTAACCTGTACAATTCCTATATCTATATCCATATCCATATCATACCCATACCCATACCCATACATACCCATACCCAACTAATGTACAATTCCTATATCTATATCCATATCCATATCATACCCCCATGACTATACCATACCCATACCAGTAATACCCATACCCATAACCATATTTGTATCATACCCCCATACCTGTATAATACCCATATCCATACTCATATCTGTACCATAACCATACCCATACTTATACCCATACCTATACCCATACCGGTACCATACCATACCTACACCCATACCAGTACCCATAACCATTCCATACTTATATCCATATCCGTATTTATATCCATACCCATACCCATATCTGTACCATACCCATACCCATATTCATTCCATACCCATATCCATATCCTTACTATACCCATACCATACCCATACCCATAACATACCGATACCAATACACATATCCATAACATACTCATATCCATATCCATATCCATACCCATACTCATATCTATTCCATACCCATATCAGTACCATACCTATACTCATACCCATATCTGGACTGATACCTATCACCCTTTATCCCTTAATATCACCATGGCTATACCCCATACCCTATATTAGGACCATTACTCATACCATACCTATACCATAACCCTTCCCTTACCAATACCCTACCCGTTACCCTTACCCATACCTATTCCATACCCATATCTGTTCAATACCCATATCCGTACCTGTACTATACTCATACCGATACCCATACCCATATCAATACCTATATCTGTACCATACCCATACCCATATCTGTACCAAATCCATACTTATACCCATACCCATGCCCATACTCATACCCATAAAAATACCCATATCTGCACCATACCCATAACTGTAGCCTACCATACCCATACCCATATATGTACCATACCCATACATATGCCCATATCCATACCCGCACCTGATACCCATATCCTTACCATACCCATAGCTATACCCATTACCATAACCAACCAACCATAACCATACCATACCATACCATTCCCATGCCTTTCGTTCCTATACAAACAGCTGACCACATCTTGGTTAATGAGCAGCAGCTGTTGATGGGTTTTGGATCAATGATGACGCCATTGGCGGTTCCGGACCATCACCAGTACCGCCTTTTGTTGTTGTTCTAGAATTACCAGCTGACTGAAATGCAGGGATTAAATAGAATTTTAATAACGACTCCGTCCATTATTAATTTAAAAAATTATGAAACAAAGATTTACGATTTCCTTTTCGTCACAGATATTGAACTTACACTCTGATTGTTGGGAAATTAGTTCGAATCAGGCGTTTATTAATCACTTTAAAATGAACAATTATTTATTCCTTCTGTCAAGTGGAATTAAAGTCCACTTTCCTCCCTTTGATGTTTATATCCATAAGCGGAAATCAAATAATGGGAAAATGACCGTATTTTTGTTACGAAGAAAATTTATTAAAATGACGATGAATTATGCAAAGGAAATTTGCTTCATAATTTTGAGTTTAATTATGAAAAAATTAAGATTTTATTGAGAGGCAATAATCAGGTTTTTATTATCATGAATTTTATTTACAGATCAAATGAGTTTACAGTAAAGTATTCAGTTCATTTCGCCTGTTTTGTATTGAAAAGATTAAAAAGATGTTATGCAGCAAAGGAGAGAAACAAAATCTCTCTTTGCCTTGATGGATTTAATAAATGAATACGTCCTTTAAAAGAGAGCTGTTTGCTAGAAGATTATAATACGCATGAAAATCCCTTAAAAAAGATTCCTCCACAAAAATCCCTTATCACTACGAAACAGAGGAAAAATGTAAAACAAAAAAAAAGTGAAATATCGCTAGCAACAAAACGTAATTTTCGAAGTTGACTTTTGTTATACATTCGTGAAGAGAACGTGAGATTCTTCACTATTATCACATGTACACACACACACACACACACACACACATATATATGTATATATATATATATATATATATATATATATATAATAATATATATATATATATACACACACACACACACACACATATATATATATATATATATATATATATATATATATATATATATATATATATATATATATATATATATACATACATACATACGCATAAAATAAATATATACATATATGTATATATATGCACATAAAAATTACTATACATTATATGTGTGTGTGTATAGACATGACTTTCGTGTGAAATAAAAACTGTACATTCACCAAAGTTAATAGAAGTTTTGTTCATATTACAATCACACCCACGTTACAGTAACATTTTCAACATATGAAGGTCATTACACCAACGACGGACATTTTCGTTATATGACTACTCATGCCGACAGACTTAATCGACAATATAATATCAAACTTACTCTGCTGAATATGAATAACAGCATGGATGTGTGTTTTGTTTTATTTTATTTAAATTAATTTTTTTATCGTGTGTCGACAAAAATATCCTTTCTGATGCTGACCTCATTTCGTTGTCTAGATTTTCCTCGGGTTTCTTTTTTTATTTATCTTCTTTTTTTCTTGCATTGAGCATTCCTAGAAGAGTGTATTCATATTTCATTTAGACATGGGCACGCTTCTTTATGCTTGGCTTGTCACGATGAAAAATGTCCGGTTTTAATTAATACTCTCTCTCTCTCTCTCTCTCTCTCTCTCTCTCTGAATATGATATTCTCCCTGTGTCTTTCTTCCGTAATAATCGCCAGTGTCTGACAACGCAGCCATTTTTCTTTTGTAGCCTACCTGAGTTTCTGTTTGTCTGTCTTGAGCAGAGGCCATTTATAAATCCCAAGTCTGAAAATGATTACCTAAAGGCGCCTGTATAAAAAAAAAGAAAAAAAAAAAAAGAAAAAAAAAAAGATAGGCAGCTCGGAATCCCCTGTCTCTAACCATAAAGTTAAGTATATCTTAGTTTTACCGGACCACTGAGCTAATTAACAACCCTCTTAGGACTGGCTTCGAGGGATTAGATATTTTTACGTGAATAGGAACCAATTGGGTACCTAGCAACGGGACCTACAGTTTATTGTGGGATCCGAACCACATTATATCGAGGAAGGAATTTCTATCACCAGAAAGAAATTCCTCTGATTCCGCGTTGGCGGAGCCGAGAATCGAACTCGAACCATTAGACCAAAGTGCGACTTTCCAGGGTTTCCAGGAGTTGTACTCTGGATCACATGACTCAACTTGAATGGAAACCGCACCAGGCGCTTTGGCGTTTGAGTTTGGCGGTCGAGTCGGGCACCAGAGTTCCGGAAGTGCCAATCACCCGTCGTTCAAACTTGTGACCTCAAGTTCTGGAAGGGGCTCACCCAAAGGAACTCGCCCAAATCCGTTTGAGGTTCCTCTGGTTCCTGCGAAGCGGCTGCCTGTTTTCTGTGGCCTCTGTTGACTTAACTGTTGTGTTTGATTGATTTGGTTTTGTGAATTTTACGTTTTGTGATTACGAAAATTGTTCGGGTTTCTTATACTTGCCGGATATCTGGTCGTTTGTTTTCGGGAATTTCTGAGGCTTTCATTTTCGCTTGGTTAATGAAGGAATTTCGATTTGTTTCAGTGAATTCTGAACGTTTTTTTTGCCGATTCTTAAGGATGCGTCATTGTTTTTGCTGATTTGTTTAATAGTATTGGGACATTGCTAGATGTAGAAATTTCAGTTTTTATTCTTAATAACAACAGCCTTGCATTATAATAGGAAGGTAGGTGTAAAAAAAACTTGGATACAAACCCCGAAGGTAACAATTGAAAAACTAAATACTTCCATTCCTAAAACCCAATATATAGATATTCTTTTTTTGCCATATTTCAAAAAATATAAATTTTCTGTAAGGACCACACGCGGAATGAAGATAGCCTCAGTAGTTTTTAAGATCTGAGGACGGAAAGAAAAAGTACGGATAGAATTAAGTGTGGACGGACGGACAAACAAAGCCATCTCAATAGTTTTCTTTTACAGAAAACTAAAAGGTAGACCAGCTCATTAGGAAATGGAAAAATTCTTGTTTGTTGACGTTTTCAGTATTAGAGTAACATTATATTTCATGGAATGGGAATCCTGTGCTGCTGAGTAATATTTCAATTCATGTCTCTTGACTGAATACTGAATCGGTGATGGGATTCAACTCTCTCTCTCTCTCTCTCTCTCTCTCTCTCTCTCTCTCTCTCTCTCTCTTTCTCTCTCTCTCTCTCTCTTTCAGGATGGAAGATGCACCCGATTATCTGCTTAAAGGTGCCTGGTTTGACCTGGATCGCAGAGGAGGTTGTCTTTGTATGTACCCTTAAATAATGTTCCCAAGCAGCTGACCTATGTAGTGAATCATGTGCAATGAGGTCAACTGAAGTCGCAACCCGAGATTCAATGAGACCAGTAGCAAACATGAGCGACCAATTCGCATTCAAAATACTGAATATTATCATATCACGTTTAGACACTGGAGGGCCTTTATATTCCGTCTCTTCTAAAACCATCGCATAACAACCACTCGTTCGGATACTTCATTAACGTTATTTTTAGATTTCTGTCCCTCTGCACTTTTTCCGGCCCCCCTCAGATCTTAGAAACTACTGAGGAAGACGGCTGCAAATTGGTTTGGTGGATCATCACACCCCCCTCCAATCTTCAAAGACACCAAATGGCAGCCCTTTAGCCTCAGTAGTTTCTATTTTAGTTAAGGTTAAAGTTAGCCATGATCGTGCAGTGCCAACAACAAAGGCCACCACCGGACCGTGGCTAAAAGCTTCATGGACCGTGGCTGAGAGTTTCATACAGCGTTATACGCTGTACAGAAAGCTCAGTTATCATTCTGAAAGCAAACATTTGGATGAATAAAGACGCGTGTCTTTTCGATGTGTGTGTTTTTTTTTTAGAGTTGTGAGACAGACAAAGTAATGTCTTAATGGAGCTGAGGTCTTGCACGTCATTTCGATTGTTTTTCTTTTATTAAGTTCGAATTGCGGGACAGACAACGTAATGTTCTGCATAGGTCTGGTCTTGAGAGACAGGGAAAAGGCTAGAAGGAAGCAGCCATGATAACGAAAGAACGTTTTAAAGTCTCATTTACCGTCAATTTTTATGAATATTTCAGATTTCCACTGCTATTGAAGGTACAGGGGATAATTTTGGAATTTATCATCTCTATCTTTTATTTTATATTAAAACAAAAAACAGACAGATGACACAGTACGTATATCAGCCTTGAATTATAAAGCTTTTTTATTGCCTTAATTGACTCAACAAAATAAAGACATAAAATCAGCGTAGCATAGTTAAAATCGTAAACGCCGAATTTCTTTACCAGGTAAGAGATCTGCCAGAGATCGGGATAAGCAACTGATCCAGTTCATTTCACAACGCCGCCTATTTCAGTTCCAGTTTTTCAAATGGAAGTCTTTTACGTCAAATTTATATGCAAAGTGAAATGCTTGTCAAA
>NC_087207.1:99354469-99355995 GCF_015104395.2 Macrobrachium nipponense | reverse complement strand
ACTTCTTTGGCCGTAATCACAAAGGCCGCACTTCTTTTAGCTATTTTATGAGCGAAAAAGTTTAGCTTCATGTAGCGCACAACGTTTTAATTGTATTTTCGAAGTCGTGTCTAGATATTGCCTGAAAGGAGTTTTAGATTATGCCCCAAGATATTACATGAAAGGAGCTTGAGATTACGTCCCAAGATATGACAATAAACGAGTTTGAGATTATGTCCCAAACCCTGTTTTAAGCCTTCTTACAGCATCGCGAGTGAACATTTTTGTTTTGTTTTGCTGAGACACACCTGAGGATAATGAATTGCTTGCTCTTTAAAAATTTACATTGCCAATTCTTGATTACAATAAGAAGGTGTACAGGTACAAGAAGTTCATTCTGTGTTAGATTTAGATGAATTTCCTTTAACATAATCTGTCTCCTTGTTTCTCTTGTGTCTCTTGACGCCTACAAGGTTTAGGTTCGGCAAAGAATCAAAAACGTTTTAGGCTTTAAGGTGTTTCGTTGATTGTAAGAGTTAAAATAGCATCTTTCCTCACTCATCATTACCAAAAGTTTTCCAAAGAGTAGGCGACAGTGCGATGATTATGTCAGAAGCTGAATCTTAAGTGAGTCGGAAGTCCCTTGCATATTCAGCCTAGAAATCTGTATTGTTTTACTATGAAGGCACGCAAGCATGGAAGATAAGATATTTGGTTGAAAACGGGTGATGGCGGACACATTTCCTCTCTTAAGTTGAGCTTCTTGATGTTGAAAAAAAAACATTCACTGACCGTAATGTGCAGACAGATTCTTCATTAGCTTATTTTCTGTTTCTTGATTTGGTATTTACAAGAAACAATAGAAGTAATTATATACAATGACAGATAAACGTGACTAAGCAACAATAACGTCAACTACAAAGACGTCATTGGATACATTGTATCGAATATATGACTTGTTTACTCATATAATTTTTCTAGACTAAATCTGATATTCGTACACACAAGTACTAGTGGCCAGTATTGCAGTGACTTTATCCTTGTCTTACCATTTTTCCACTCTATTCCTAGCCTTTTTGGGGTTTTAATATTAAAAGTAGTCTTGTTCTTTAATAAATCTGGGCAATCAAGCACCAGCGACAGTCTGTGGGTAATATTTTGCAGTCGTTCAGCTCGGGGTCAGACTCCGTCCTTCAACCCCTTGGGTAAGGAAGTAAGATTTTCTTAACGGTCAGTACCATCCAAAATGAGGCTAATAATCGTCATGTCATGTCAGACGGAGAGAGTTACTGGCCCATTATTGTGGTCTCAATTAAACGCATGAAGGTCTCACCAAAGGAGATGCTTAACAAACAGAATTACAGATGCTGCCAGACCTGTGCTTGGGAGCTTCTCGAAAACCTAATAGAGTTGAACTCACAGATTATAGGATACCAAAAGATGCTGAGAGTACCACAGGACAGAACACTCAGAAAATCAGAATATGTTGCTATGAGCCAGAAACCGAGGCAGCAGTATTGGTGGTTTAAAGGCACAGCATTTCCTCA
>NC_087207.1:99344469-99349469 GCF_015104395.2 Macrobrachium nipponense | reverse complement strand
TGATTCAGATATGTCACGGATGGTAAGGAGCCTTTATTTGACCAGAGAGAGAGAGAGAGAGAGAGAGCGATTGAGAGAGAGAGAGAGAGAGAGAGATTTCCAAGTCTAGCTAGGTAGGCCACTTCAAATGCTAGCAGGATATCTCTTGGGCCTAGAGATCCAGCAAAGTATTTAAATCCCTTCGTGTATTTGGTAATCACGAAGATGACTCTGGGACAGGTCCAGCTTGGCGCTACTTGTTTGATATCGTATCCGAAAACAAATACCTCTGGGATAGATCATCCTGCTGCTGTACTTACTTGCTCTGTGAAGCACAAAACGGAATTTTCAGACTTTTAATTTCTTTTCTACGTGGAAATCTATCACTTAACCCCGATTTCCATATGGCTCTTTCTGCATATTGAGAAGCCGCTGTTCTAAAAATTTTTTTTTTTCTTCGTGGAAATATATCGCTTGTCGCCGATATCCATCGAGAACTTGTGTATATTAAGAAACGTCTGTTTTCAAACTTAATTTTTTTTCCACGTGGAAATATATCACCTAACCCCGATATCCTGATAACACTTTGTGTCTGTAGAGAAATGGCGGTTCTTCAATGACGAATTGTCCTTATTCTGTGAGCCACGCGATAATAATCATTCATTTTCCATATCTCTCTGATTTATACCACCGGGATTCTTATCACTGCATTTTGGCTCCAGTGATACTCATACTGGAAAATACCAGTTATTGAGTCTTTGGACTTTGAATGCTGTCGGATGCTGTACAAATTAGAAGAAAAATGATGAGTGGAGGGAAATTAATGAAAATAAGGATCGAAAAAGGCAGTGCTTGCAAGACCGGTATTTTAAGAGGCATAGAGCTAGTGAAGGGTAGCGGGGGGGGTGGTGGGGTTGGAGGGGAGTTGGCCTTCGTTCTTGCCACTTCCAGGGGGCTGTGGAGTCCGTGAGCAAGCTTGGAGGAATGTGAATGTTGGCACTGTAGTCGTTGGTATGGCTTTTTTCTTTCTTTCTTTCTTTAGAAGTGCTATAAAAGGAATTTCATTGAAAAGCGTAATTGTGTTAGTAATGTAGATATTCATATATCTCACAGGATGAAAACAAAATGTGTAACATTATTATTATTATTATTATTATTATTATTATTATTAGTATTATTATATTATTATTATTATTATTATTATTATTCCCTACTACTATGGTACAAACCTACAAGAGCCACTGACTGCAAATTCAAGCTTCCAAAGAATATGGTGTTCATTCGAAAGAAGTTACGGAAGTTATTAGGAAACAGAAAGAGAAGAGATAAGTCAGTATAAAAATACATAAATTAATAAATATATAAATGCATATATAAAAATGTAAGTAAACTTAGTGAATTATTTAACGGTAATTGTTTATTGCAGCTTCGGTTGAACTTTCGAGGTTGTCATAGCTCCTCTTTCTCGGGAGGCAGTTCCAGAGTCTAGGGTCTCTTAGACAGAGACGCGACACTTGGGCAAGTGTGGCTTTTGGCGATCAGTGTCGAGGTTATGGTATCGAAGCTCCCCAAATATTCAGCTCATTCGTGGGTCCTGATTCGTAGCTGCCCAGGAAGTGCAGGTGGCTCAGCGTTTCTGTCTGCACGAGCAGTTTCCGAGCTCAGCTTCGGTACATACCTTGCTTTGAAACCTTCACATTTTTTTTATTTATTATGTTTTTTCATGCCCCATATTTTTTTACTTCTCATAGCTTTTATTTATTTAGCATTTTTTTTTTACGTATCGTGTATAAGAGCCGTAACATTGTGAGGAATAAAAGACTTACGGATATGGGAATTTCGACAGCGGGGAACATTTACTGCTTATAAAAAAGAAAAGAAGCATTAGCCAAGATCGCCATTTAACTAAGAAAGAAAATTCAAATTATAAAAATGGAGGTTTCGAGAAATCAGAGGTTTAGAAGGAAAGAAAGCTCACGTAAATGGGCAGTCAAATTGCCAAATAGGAACGGGAGAAAAAGACCATAGTGAAAGAAAGGCGATTAATTCATGCTAGATAAAAGTGCTGGTTCTTAAAGAAGCGAATGGCGCACGGGGCTCAAACTTTGATGAACGACGCTGTGATTGAATGAGTACTTCTGCGCTCTCAAGTACTCTTGATTTATCTTGATCTCATAATCGGGTTTCTTTTGGCTTAACGTAAAAGCGGCCCTTATGAAGGAAAGAAAAACTCTAAAATAGCTGAGACTGGTGCGTCTGGAGGGAATGAAAACTTGCGTCTATCAATAAATATTAGAATTAATTAATCCAGTATTTACTGAAAAAGTTGCAAAGACTGAAAGATTCATCATAGCTGTACATCGTATAATCAAGACCACCGGAAATAGATCCATGAAACTCTAAACCAAGGTCCGGTGGTGGCCTATTCTTTATCGTTGCCAAAAGCAAGATCGTGGCCAACTTTAACCATAAATAAAATAAAAATTACTTAGGCTAGAGGGTTGCAGTTTGGTATGTTTAACGACTGGAGGGTGGATGATTCAACATACCAATTTGCAACCCTCTACCCTCAGTAGTTTTTAACATTGTGTAGGCGGGCAGAAAAAGTTTGGACAGAAAAAAAAAAAAAAAAAAAACACGGCGGACAGAAGAAAAGTGCGGACGGGCAGGCAAAGCCAACACAATTTTCTTTTCAGAAAACTAAAACGGAGGAAGCCTTTTATTATTATTAATATTTTTCGTGTCGTGGCATGGGAGAAAGAGAGAGAGAGAATTGGGGTTGGTGTGGGGGTGGGGTGTGGGTTGGGAGGGGGGAGGACTGATACTCTTCAATCCATCATGATTGTATCCTCTGGAAAAAAACTGTCGTGTTTGTTTTGACTTTCACTGACAGACCAGGGGGGAGAGGTCAATTCACAAGAAGTTTTAATTACTTACGAGGAAAGTATTTGCTCCCTCCCGTCTGCCAGAACGATAAACTGACGCGGATTTTCTCTCTCTCTCTCTCTCTCTCTCTCTCTCTCTCTCTCTCTCTCTCCTCCCTCCAATAAGGGAAGCCCTTACTTGATTTAATTGTTTATCTAACATATATAGACTTTACACTTCCAGAACTTGCATTGATATTGTCAACTCTTTCTTTAAGAAACCTATAGCTTTCTTTTATTCCTAGAACATCAATCTTACATCTCACTTATACCGGCGCAGTGTATATAGTGAACTCTGTATTTCCAGAACGCGGTATATCCTGAATTGTGTAGTTCCTGAACTCGTAAATATTACTTGTATAGGGGCGTTGATCGTGTCTTAATTATGAAAGTTCTTATTGACTGACCCATTATGTAAATAGCAGCTTTGTAATTCTGCACTTCTTTCATTCTTTAATCATTTAAATTCCAGCAAGCCACCACATCCTACATTTTGTAAATTAGGGAGCACCTAGAGGGTTTAAAAGTCATGTATTTCTCTGTTTTTTCCGATTTACATAGCATTCCCTCTGTACAGAAAATAGATATCTAGAGAAAATTATAAGTGCATAAAAGAAACGTCGCAATCATCAGTAAACAGTGGTTTTAATTGTCATGGAATTTGTATCAACACTTCTACAAAAGTGAAGGATTTTAGACAAAGTCATTAGAAACAAGCTGGAGATGATCGATCCATTTTGTGTTTCATTCAAACATAATTTAATCAGGTACCACACTAGAGGGTTGAATGGATCTTTTCAGATAAAATATAGAAAAATGGGTGACTTTTTGTTTAACTTTCATGTATACTCCAGCGTTTTGGAACGATATCTTGAACCAGCGAGGAGGTTTAGGTGATCTGATCTCAGAGTCATTATAGTAAACCCAAAGAAAGAGACAAATGATATAAATCCACTCATTTAAACAATGGGAAATAAAGGCTTATGTACATGTGTTGTGAAACATAGGAAACGACTTAAGCTTTCTTTACTCAACTTATGATTGTTAAAGTAGATTTAACGTTTTTGGGTTTCGATTCCATCGGAAAGGGGGAAGCCATACGAGGAATGAACACATTCATCATACAGAGGTGGAGAAATTCCCCTCAATCCCCATCGTTTCCTAAAAATGAAAAGACTAAATGAGTGTGAGGGATGGAATCAGTTTTCTACAAATCACAAATATAACTGTGAGCACAGGAAGGAAATAGTTCGTATTTTTAGCAGAGATCCAATATTGGATGTTGGCTTCCTTTCTGATCAAAACTGTTTGTTGCCTCTGGTGGGTCCTTTCTTCCTCCTCGTGAGTTGGTAACTGGGGTCGTTTTTTTTTCTTTTTATGAGCAGAGGCTAGGGTGCACAGTTATCAGTGTTTAGAATAAAAGTATTACGAAGTTTGCGTTGGTACTCACAGTTAACACTTTTTGCATGCTAGATTTAAATGATTGATACGATGCGTGAGTTTTAGTTGTCTGTCAGTCTGTTGCGTTTTTTTCTAAATCTTCAGAATTATTAGTTAAAAGATTTTTACAGTGTAGTTATCCACATATCTGTGAGAATTAATCACGAATCACCTGCAAGATAAAAACGAGAAAATGAAAATAACAACAGCACCCCATAAGTATACGGCAGCATTAAAAAATACTACAAAAAAGGGAAAAGTACAGCGTGCTCCTACAAGCTTCCCTTCCAGAATTTTTTTTTTCTTTTAAGAACGCCGGAGTAACAAATGTTGGACAAAAAACAAATGCCTGAAATATCACAACATTGGTTTATATATATATATATATATACATATATATATATATATATATATATATGATATATATATATATATATATATATATATATATATCTTTGATTACAAGCTTTTTTCACGAATATATATATATAGATATATATATATATATATATATATATATATATATATATATATATATATATTATATATATATATATATATATACTGTATGTACGTATATATTGTATATAGTCGTCGGGTAAAATTTCTGTTTCATCGCGGCATACAACGCATATATCCCTTATTTGATTCAACGGT
>NC_087207.1:99331969-99336969 GCF_015104395.2 Macrobrachium nipponense | reverse complement strand
GCATCGATTTTATGATTTCCCCTTTTTTTTCTCTTTCACGTAGCCAAACACACACGCGCGCGTGAACTGGCGGTTACTTTCAAACGATGTCTTTAGTATGTTTGATGTCACCTTGATTAGAAATTCATTGTGTCAGAATTTCCGGTAAATATACCTTCAAGGTTTAGGTGCAGGGCAGTGAATAATAAGGTGGTGTAGTTTTCTATAAGTCAAGTTTTCTGAATATCAGTATAGAGAGTAGAGAGAGAGGAGAGAGAGCGAGAGAGAGAGAGAGAGAGAGAGAGGGTGCGGGCGAGGCGGGGTTGGTGGTGGGAGGCCTTGAATAATGCAACCACATGGAGTACTGTTTCATATTCATTGAATGTAAATTTGGCAGTACTGGGGCAAATTCATTGCAGAAATATTTTGACTACTTGGTGCATATTCATTCGAGTCACCTTTTGCAGTCCTGTTGCATATTCCTTCCAGAAACTGGGCATATTCCTTGAATAAACGTTTTACAGCACTGAGGCTTATTCATTCCAGAAATATTTTGCAGCACTGGGCATATTTATTGCAGAAATATTTTGTAGCACTGGGGCCTATTCATTCCAGAAACCTTTTGCAACACTGAGGCATGTTCATTGACGATATTTGCAAAGTACTGAATTTGCAGTACTGAGGGCATATTTATTGCAGAAAAGAAGTTTGCCTGTATTGGGTGACATATCCATTACAGAAACATTTTGTATTGCAAAAATGTTTTGTGGTACTGGGGCATATTCATTGCAGAAACATTTTGTAGTACAGTGGTATATCCATTCCAGAATAATTTTGTAATACTGGTCCATAATCATAACAGAAACCTTTTTGCAGTACTGGTGCATATTCATTACAGAAACCCTTTGCTGTACTTGTGCATATTCATTGCAGAAACTGCTTTGCATACTTTTCATTGCAGAAAAATTTGCAGAAACCTTTTGCAGTACTTTTGTGGATATCATTGCAGAAACGTTTTGTTGCAGTACTGGGGCATATTCATTGTAGATACATTTTGCTGTGCATTATGCAGCAGCTTCTCTGCACAAGAGGAGCTACTAGCGTTGGTCATAATTGAATCTGTTACTGACTGTCAAGAGGTTTTCAAATTAAGTGAGAAAAAAGTCCTGAGTTGAACGACTTTATCTAACTCTCATGCAAAGGTCCATAAGACATGCATATGAAAATAAGTTATATACACTTGTTTACATAAAGGAAAAAGAGTCGTATAAAATTAGGACGAAGATCAACCTTCTCAAAACAGCATTGCAACTAAAAGTGAAGTTTGAGGAGATGTAAACAACGAGAAAGAGAGAATAGCTATAAAGAAAAGTTAAATATGTTGAAACAAGTTTGCTTACTTTATGCGCTCTGAAGTCTGAAGAGGACATTAATAATTCTCGCCACTTCCAAACGAATGGAAACAAGAAACAGCTCAAAAGAAGAACGAAGGACATGTTTCAGCCAAGCACCCATGTCAGCAGACAAACGAGCATTGCTAAAGAATGTTTATTAACACACGGACAAAGGCCAAAAAATGAGAAAGGAGAAGCAACTTTACTTTCCAACATAGTTTTGAATCTCGCCAGAACTTGACGCAAAGTGAGCAATATCGGTAGGAAACTGATACCTCTCATTTCGCTCTCAAGATTGGCATCTTTATTTACGAGGGAAGAAATGAAGAATAAAAATGTCCGTAAACAGTTCAAACGACGCCGTTCGAGTCACACCACTGGAACCATTTGGTGTCCTATTGAGGGGAAGGTGGTAAAGATATCTAAAAAGATAATTAAGCGGTTTGACAAAATGACATCAGTAAAATTGAAGGGACATGACACGATTCTTGATACTAAAGGGAAAGAGTGGGCACATCCTTGAGAAAAGATTGTTGATGAGAAGAGATATTAGCTATCCGATTTTCTGTGAAATCTTTCTTCGTCTCACAATACCAATATCTTTTCATCCCAGAGGTTGAACCATTTTCTGAAAGCTCTACTTTCTCTAAGAGCTGATTATGTATTATACGCCTCCAACTAGAGCTTCAGTGAAGAGAAAAAAATCAGTTATAGTAACTGAAGGAGTCCAAAGAAAACTCATAATCACATGAGTCAATAAAAAGGAAAAGTAAATCCACAATAATATGTCTGTTTGATTTTGTTATTTAAAATACAAAGCAGAAAGCTTTCGGTGACCTGCACGGTCCTCCTTGTCAATCTGACTATAATTGCACACAGTGTAATAACAAAATCAAAGTGTAAATAACAAATTCAAACTGACATATTATTGTGGATGTACCTTTCCGGAACCGGAGGAATGTCTTTATAAACATGAAAGTTATATAATTTCCTTTATTTTTATTTCTAGCTTCAATGTTTGCAATTAATCCAATTGTAAAATGTTTGAAAAATTGTAATTTAATGGATAATCAGCTCAGTGGTCTGGTAAAAATGTTTTAATAATATAATAACTCTGATAATATAACAACAATAATTACCTTAAAACTATTTTAATAATGATAATAATTCTGATAATGATAATAAGTTCCCTTGATATTTGCCCTCGGCTAACCACAGTTGAGAAACGACTCTCTGTCATTATCTTCGTTGAACTGAAATCCGGCGCTGGGGCTTTCTGGAGGCAACATTAGATCTTCCTCTTCTTCAGCGGGATTTTGCAGGATCTCCATTTCATTGCGATTCTAATGACAGCATTAAACGTCAAGGAACCTGAAAATCAACGACGCTGCAAATCTGCATAAGGACAAAGTATCTGACTATAGAGAGAATGAATGAAGCTCTCTCTCTCTCTCTCTCTCTCTCTCTCTCTCTCTCTCTCTCTCTCTCTTCGAACAGGATAAATACAGAACGATTGATGCAGTGGAAGAAAATCAAGAGAAGCATTCTTTGTCTTTTATAACTTCATCAATTGGGTTCTTAACTAATTTCGTGAAGACACTACAATTAAATAAACCTTGCATTCTTGAGACATACGTTATGATATCCATCATTACTGCGGAATTTGATATATCAGGCTTTAGTGTCGTGGATGTATCGATTCTCAGTTCGGTCATTCATTTCCTAAACGGGTCGGCGAAATTAATGCTACTGTACCCAAGCTGAATCATTTCAATACCGTAAGGTTCAATACATGTGCATGTGTGGAATGTAAACTTTTCAAAAAGCAATGCTGGGTAATTGACAGTGTAGACAATCAAAGTTTATATCAGAAAGCATAGTTTTGCTTTCATGGCAAACAAACGTGACAGGAAATCAGCCGTGCGGACTCGGCAGACATCACTGAAAATTTCTCCGCAGATTTGCTTTGAAAAAAACTAAGCATAATTGTGGATTGAAAACATCGCTAATTGAAAGAATCTCTTCCACCTAATACCATCAAAGATTTTCTTTTTTATGCTGGTCATTCTGGTAAGGTTGTTTACTTTTTAGGTTTTTGTTAAAATAAAACAACTATTTATTTCTATTTTGTTATTTTTTTATTTTTTTGTACTTCAGTCCGCACTTTTTCTCTCCAAACTCTATCTGTCCTTCCTCAGATCTTAATAACTACTAAGGCTAGATATCTGCAAATTGGTATGTGGTAATACACACCACAATCATCCTACATACTAAATTGAAGCATTGTAGCCACCTGTAGTTTTTTTTTTTTCTTAAGGATAAAGTTAGCCATGCTCGTTTCTTCTTGCAACGCAACAACACAGGCCACCACGGCCAGTGTAGAGTTTCATTGGCCGCGGCTCATACACAATTATAACGAGACCACAGAAAGATAAATGTAATCTATTTTGGGTGGCCTTGATTATAAGCAGTACAGAAAACTCGACTGAGCCGAAGAAATTTCGGCGCATTTTTTACTCATCATTGAAAACGGATATCAATTCTTCATTCACATCAGATGTCCGAACCATTTGCAAATTCATAAACGCCCTTCTGCCCTGATCTCCGTAACAAACACTGACACCTTCTGAAATCAATCTTCACGGGCATTTACCGGGAGGGACGCGGAAAGAAGATAGTCGGCATTTAAGCTGAAACCTGAGGACTCATTGGTGGTTTCCATTGAAACCTGAATGCAAATGGATGCATTTGCAGGTTCATCTTCGTCTTTTCATCCCTCACCTGATGGCATTTTAGCCCTGAAGTGTCTCCGGGGTGAAATTCGCTGCTTCTGTGTCTTCGTTGGGGGATGGAAAATGTCATAGGAAATTGTCACGGAAAGTTGTACTTTCTCCAAGTGTAGGTTGAGGTCATTGGTTGATGGAAACTTTGTAAATAGTTATTAAATCTTTTTAATTAACGGTAATTGGCAAATATTTCCTAATTTGAAAAATCCATATTTGTTTACCGCTTGATCAGAGTTTTAATAATATCCAGTTTTCACAATATATATTTTGAAGTAAATAGGAATTCATAGAATAATTTTTTATTCAGGTACCAGTAGAGATGATATTAATATAAGAGAACGAAAAGTAAATCAAATCATGCTTTCATCGATGTACAAAGAATATAAGGGCAATTTTACTTGAACTATTACTATTGCTCCAGGTACGAGTATATTCTTATTTCATCGGGACTGAATTACCATTTTCGCCAATATGTATTTTTTTTTTTTGTCAACATGTGCTCGTTTTGCATTTCTCAATTTCTTGTGATTTGTCCCCTTTAGTTCGGTTCCTGTTTCCTCGTCTGGCTTAGTTTGTGATAATGAACTGATGTAATGCCTATGTAAATAGCAAAATCATATATATATATATATATATAATATATATATATTTATATATATATATATATACATATATATGCATATATATAATATTATATATATATATATATATATATATATATGTATATATTATATAATATATATATATATATATATATATATATATATATATATATATATATATATCTGATATATATATATATATATATATATATATATATATATAAAACATATACATCCCA